>NW_012267247.1:138988-244303 GCF_000151885.1 Dipodomys ordii
CTCTTTCTCCTCCTCCTCCTCCTCTTCTTTCTTTTTCTTTTTCTTCTTCTTTTTGCTTAAGACTGGTACTCTAATACTTGAGTTACACCTCCACTTCTGGCTTTTTGCTGGTTTGTTGAGAATAAGAGTCTCATGGACTTTTCTGACTGTGCTGCCTTCAAACTACAATGTTCAGATCTCAGGTTCCTGAGTAGCTAGGATTACAGGCATCATCCACCAGCTCCCGGCCCTATTTAATCTGATGGCCAAGTGCAAGGCCCTCTGAATGTAAAGTCTTTCCTCTGGGGATCAGTGTGTGGGACTGTTGGCTGCTCTAGGGAATTTCAGGACTCCACAGCCTCTATAGGAGACCCACCTTCTCTCTCGGTCTCCTCTCCCTGGAAAAGCAGTGACTCAAGGGAACCCTCACAACTTTTGTGGAGATCAGGTTTGGATAGCTCCCAGGAGAGAAGAAATAATACAGGGTGCCGAGTGGCTCGTGTGAGGGTCCAGGGCCGAGTTGAAATGGTTGTTTGCCCTGACTTATTGGGCCCCAAGTTCATCTTTGGGGCACAAGGTACAAGCTGAGGGCAGAGCCATTCATGGGGCCATTACTCACCAAGGCAACACCTCGGGCTGTCACATACTGGCTGGCGGACTCAGCTTCCTCTGGAAAGGAATGGAAATTACACTCATTTTCTGGGAACAAAGAGACTGGATCACACCGACCTCGCCTGCTTCCTCTCGCCTAGGCTCTGAGCTTTGCCTCTGCTGGTTGTAAGGTTCTCCCCTCTGGTGCTGATGAAAAGACAAAAAAATAAAAGAATCAAGTAGAGAGGCTGGGAGCTCAGAAGAGACTCAAGGACCCTTGTTGTTAACCCCTCCTTTCCTCAGATCACTCAGGGAGGACAGCTTGGGGAAGTAGATGAGGAGAGGAAGATGGGAACTGAAGTACCCAGGCTGGTGAGAGAGCATAAAGGCTGGTGGGCTGCGGTCAAGAAGCTGGGGGAAAGGAAGAGAATGCAGGCCTTGACAGTTTCCAACCTTTGGTGTCTTTATTTGATTCTCACAATCACCCATCCTCACTTCGTTTTCTCAAGTCTAAAGAAAAGGCCCTGAGAGGTTAAGTGATATGGTCAAGAGCACACAGAGCCTTTCCAATGGCGTAGAACCCTTTCCACTCTTCCACAATGGCTCTCTCCTGAACTAGAAGTCTCAAAACCAGGCACAGATCCTGAATTGTCTTGCGAATCCTGGACCTGTAGGAACCCGTGGTGTGTGTGTGTGTGTGTGTGTGTGTGTGTGTGTGTGTATGAGGTCTTTAGACTAGGCAACTCCTGAAGTCTCTGTTTGTGCTGTCTATCTATGCTTTGGAGGTCAATGTGGAGAAGCTTAAATGAATTGGAGGGACATGAAGGTGTCTCTTCTAGGCTTGTCATGGGCAAAGTAGACTAGAGTCTTTCCACCTCTGAAGCCCTCTCATCATTACCACATGTGGCCTGCCTGAGCCCTTTGCCTATTGCTTCTAGCCCCTATGGAAGGCTGGGATGGGAGTAAAGACAGCCCGGTCTCAGGGCTCCAGCAGGCAGGGTAACGATTTCCTTAGGGCACAGTAACTCCTTTCTACCTCTTCTTCTAAGCCACAAGACCCCTCCTCCCCCAATTAGCAGACTTCAAACTTCGCAGACACTGAATAATGGAGATGTTTAAGGGGCTGGGATGAGAAGGGTGGGTGGTGGGATTTAAAAATGTAGGGAGAGACTGCAGGCTCCTACATGTTGCATTTTCTTCACGCTTTTAGGAAGGTGTCTAGTTGGTGAAAGGTCTTCTGGCTCGAGTATAATTCTCTCATGACCACTGTATTCCTCTGAGGTATCATCCTAAACACTGTGGAGGGAGAAGAAGCATCCCCATTCTCATCCTGAGGTAAGTCGAGGCCTGAGAAGGGAGGAAAGGCTCTCAGTGGTGTGGGAGGGTGACCTGGGAGGTACCTGGCTGTCTCCTTTAGGGCTTGTGAACAAGATATGATTCTTGTCCTTGTGGGAGAAGGGATGGAGTTGGTCTGATGGAGGGAGGGGAGTTGAAGCAGGAAAGTATAACATTCAGATATAGAAAGATGACAAAAAAAGACACTGGGCACTGGTGGCTCACACCTGTAATCCTAGCTACTCAGGAGGCTGAGATCTGAGGATGAGGTTCAAAGTCAGCCCAGGCAGGAAAGTCCATGGGACTCTTCTCTCCAATTAACGACCAGAAAACTGGAAGTGGAGCTTCAGCTCAAAGTGGCAGAGTGTTAGCTTTGAACAAAAGATCTCAGGGATAACACTCAGGCCCTGAGTTCAAGTCCCCCACCTGACCAAAAAAAATTTCAAAAAAGAGTGTTCAAGAGATGCTGGGGGCAGGAGCGTCCTTAGTCCAGATGTCCTATCACTTGCACAGAGCTAAGTTTCACCATCTCAGAGAAATGCACCTGCAAGTGGTGTGTGTGTATTTGCCTGAGTGCATCTGCATGTGTGTGTACATGCGTGCATCTGCATGTGTGTGTACATGTGTGCCTCTGCATGTGTGTGTATGTGTGCATGCAACAAACAGAACAGGAACTCTTGTTTTCTGAAATTATTCAACAGATAACTCAAGGAAGCCTTGAGGAAAAAGTCTCTCATTGTTTTCCTTGTCATAGCTCAAATTAGGAACAGATGTACCAATAACACATTGAAGTTGTTGGGCTTTTTGTTGAGATGAGAAGATTGGAATACTGTCCTGGCCTGCTGTCAGAAGAGGTCATTCCCCACTCAGGGCCTCTATTTTTCCCTTCTGTGAAATGGGTATTGGGATTTAGAACATCTCTCATTTACAGTCCCTGACATTCTTGTTTTTGCTTTCCCACCCTCATTCTCAACAGGTGCTGCTCCTTCTCATAGACCCAGGAGATGCTCATGGTTCTAAAGAATGTGGACACAGGGGCTTGGAAGGTGGTGGCTCAGTGGTAGAATGCATGCATGAGGCCCTGGGTTCGATTCCTCAGCACCACATAAGCAGAAAAAGCCAGAGGTGGCACTGTGCCTCAAGTGGTAGAGTGTTAGCCTTGAGCTGAAGAGCTGAGGGATAGCGCTCAGGCCCAGAGTTCAGGCCCCACAACCGACAAAAAAACCCCACACTGGTCCTTCCAGAAATTATTGACTTCTTCAACCTTAAGATGTCCCTCTAGAAAAGCCTGAGAAGTTGTAAGAGTATGTGGATTGGTCTGCAGGAGTCCCAAGTTCTGTGCTCTAAGGTTTGGAGTTGGGCAGGGTGTTAAGCTTCAGTAATCTGAAGTTCCTCCTCCTCCTCCTCCTCCTCCTCCTCTTCCTCCTCCTCCTCCTCCTCCTCCTCTTCCTCCTCCTCCTCCCCCTCCTCCTCCTCCTTCTCTGCCTCCTCCTCCTCCTCCTTCTCCTCCTCCTCCTCCTTCTTCTTCTTCTTCCTCTTCTTTGTCTGCTGCTGTTGCTGCTTTCATTGGGTTTGAACTTAAGGCCTGAGTGCTGTCCTTGAGCTCTTTTGCTTGAGGCTAGTACTCTATCACTTTAAGGCATGGTTTCACTTCTGGTTTTCTGGTGGTCAGCTAGATATAAGAGTCTCATGGACTTTCCTTCTTAGACTGGTTTCGAGCCCTGATCCTCAGATCTCAGCCTCCAGGGTAGCTAGGATTACAGACATGAGCCACCAGAGCTAGGCTGTTTTCTTACACTTCTATGGGGGGGTGTTCAAAGTCTCATGGGAAGAGGGAAGGCAGAATAGAATCTTAGTTCTCACCATGATTTGGGTGTTGTACGTATTATCTTTCCTTTAGCCCTCATAAAGTTCTTATGAAGAAGGTCATCTCACTCTGTTCATGATGCTATAACATAATGCTGCAAGCTGGGTAATTCACAAAGAGCAGACATTTCATCAAGGTCATCAAAGCCCCAGAAGGTGTACTGTCTGGTGAGTGTTCAATCTCTGCCTTTAAGAGGTGAGGCAGGAAATGCTGCATCTTCACATGGCAGGGAGCAGAAGGACCACGAGGGAGTGCTTCCTCTGTCAGCCCTTTTATGGGAATATTAATTAATTGCTGAAGACTCAGCCTTCATGACCCAAGCACCCCTCCAAAGCCCTACCTTCAAGTATAGTTGCAATGGGGATGAAGTTTCCAACACACAAGATTCTTGGAGGTTTAAAATCATGAAAACCATAGCAAATGAGAGTTGTCATTACTATGCCAATTTCAAGGATAAGGAAGCTGAGGTACAGAGAGATGAGCAATCTGGCCCAAACCCAGCAGATAGCAAATGGGAGATCATCATTTCCAGTCCACAACCCATACTTTCCTTCTCCAAAGCTAACACAGATGCAGGAGCAGGAACAGAAAGAGCAGGCTTGCCAGAATCTTTTATGGAATTATCTTAAACCACCACCATGCAATTATCGCCTGTGTTTTCCCAGCTCTTCACCTGTAGCAGGTGAAAGGCCAGATTTCCTCTTTATATTGGTGGGGGTGGAGGGATGAGTGAGTGATAGTGTGTCAGTCCTTCCCTCTTTGGAGAAAGAGCTGAGGTTGGGTTTCCCTCTCCTTATCTTTGTCCTTTATATTTGAAATATGTCTTCTGGGGAGAACCTTTTTTTTTCTTTTTACACACTAAGTGACTTTACAAAATTGGAAACATTCAAACAATATGCTCTGCTCCACAAGGGTCGTTCGGTGGCTGTCTGGAATAGCAGCACATCTGTGGATGGGATCAACTTTACTCACCAAGTAACTATGGCAGACCCTGCTGCCCCTCTGATCACCTCTACGCTGTGCTTCAGTTATCTGACTGCAATGGATGTTGGGGGAGGAACACCCCAACACATGAAGGAAAGCACTCTCCGCAACTGAATAAGATTGCCATCATTTGATGCCAATTACATCATCAATTGGGGAACACAAGTCATGATTCTGTTTATTCCCTAGAAATCCTGTAAAAAAAAAGAAACCAACAACAATTAAATGTACCATCAAGGGAGCATACATATAAGGTTGGATTGAATCATCAGAATCCTAGGGTTAGGAGAAAACAATGAAACCAAGTTTGCAAGTGTGAGTCAGCACCACGGACAGCGGCAGGGCTCTTTCTTGCCCTCTTCCCTTGGTTCCTGCTTAAATCATGCTAGGCCTGTAACTAGGGTCAGGTCTACTAACTGGCAGGCCTCCTGCTCCTGACCTGTTTGTCTGACCCTTGCTTCCTCCATGTCCCAGTGTGGGCATCTCCTGGGGCCATGAACAGCTGTCCCAGCCCTGGAACATTTACAGGATGAACTTGCAGCTTTCAGAGCTCAGACCTCCGACAAGGAGGGCATCTGGGCTGCTCCGGCCTCCTCCCCATAGGGTAGGTGACCTTCTTCTTTGATAGAGGAGCAGGTGGGTTGTTTTGGCTCTCTATTCGGTAGTTTTGCTGTGACAGGTGGCTTAGAGCGATTGGGCAGTAACCCTTCCCCTTCCCCCTCTCACTCAGGAGACTCTGGCTGCAGGGTAGAAGGAGAAAAAATTAAAACTAAGGTTTATTATGGAATTAGGGCCATAAAACCACAGGCTACAGTAATTCAACAGCTACAAGCCATAAAGCTAGAGCCCATTCGATCACAGAATAGGTGCAGTTACACATTAAGTGGAAACATTTATGTACAGGTAACAGAAAATAACTTCTGCGCTAGTGTTTGTGGCAATATCTGGTCTTTTATGGAGTTTTTGTGACTGCTTAATTATGGCAAATGGACAGAGAGATCTGGGAGTCGCATGGGGATGAAGGTCAATGCATATAAATGTACAGATGGGGTTAAATTTTGTAGCCAAAGACACAAGTCAAGTCATCCCTGCTTCTGCCTCCAAAGTGGGGGAGACTAGTGTCTGTGTTTGGGGGTGCTCGCTTGGATATTTAGGAAACATGCCTGGAAGTATTCCTTGGAAGAAAGCAAAGATCCCCCCACCCTCTGCCAAGATCCCTTAAGTCTTGTCCAGATTCATGGTCACTATCAATACTCAAAACTCAGCCCTGCTGCTGGTCTTTGACTTTAGACTCCTCTCTTCCATTTTGCTGTAGGTATCTACAGCCTCTTCTGATTGGTCCAGGCCATAGGAGAAGAGGCTTATTTATACTTGTGGTGGTTAATTTGAGACAAAGTCTCATGTGCTTTCCTCTCCTGGCTGTTCCTGTTCTGGCACACTCAGGTGTCAGCCTCCTGAGTACCTAAGAACACAAGCATGAGCCACCAGTCAACAGTGCCTGGCCCTCCATCAATCCTTTTATGGGTGATGTTAATTCACTGATGAGGACTCAGGCTTTATGACTGGAACTCTTTCTTCCTTCCTTCATTCTTTCTTTCTTTTTTCTTTCTTTTTTCTTTCCTTTCTTTCTTTCTTTCTTTCCTTCTTCCTTTATTTTTTGGTCGTGGGGCTTGACCTCTGGGGTTGGGTATTGTCCCTGAACTCTTTAGCTCTACTACTTGAGCCACTACACCCTTCTGGTTTTCTGATAAATTGGATATGAGAGTCTCATGGACTTTCTAGTCCAGGCTGGCTTTGAACCGTGATCCTCAGATCTCAGTCTCCTGAGGAGCTAGGATTATAGGCATGAACCACTGGTGCCCGACTCTGAATGCTTATTTAAAACCCCACCTTCCAGTACACTTGCAATGGGGTTAGGTTTCCACCACATGAATTCTTGTAGGGTTTGAAAACCTCACACTGTTTTCTCCAACCTAGCAAAGGCAATGAGGTGCCACATATGGGGAAACTGAAGCACAAGAATGATAACCACTTTACCTAAAGTTGCATAGCTGGGAAAGGGCAGACCAGGTGTCCTGGCTCTGACAAAGATCCTTTTCTTTTTCTTTTTTTTTTTTTGGGGTCCAGTCATGGGGCCTGAACTCTGGGCCTGGGTGCTGTCCCTCAGCTCTTCAGCTCAAGGCTAGCGCTCTACCACTTGAGCCACAGCACCACTTCTGGCTATTTTCTTTTTGCTTATGTGGTGCCTCATGCATGCAAGGCAAGCGCTCTACCACTGAGCCACCTTCCCAGCCCAAAGATCCTTTTCTTGATCAACCTTTCCTCAGACCCTTCTTAATCCTTTCCCCAAGTAGCCTTGCCACTGTCCAACTTCAGCAAGAGACCTATAGGACTGGTTTATCCTGAATCTCCCACTCTCAGTATTTTGATCAAATACCCCCATTGTCTCCACCCCCCCAGGGGACACTGGACCTGCTGGTCTGTTTCAGCCAGAATCCCCTTAGGCAGGTTTATCTGGAACCCCTGTTCCTGCTGATCTCTCTGAGGGATCTTCCATCCACCAGCTTGACCCCTCCCACCCTTCACCAACTCCTTAACTACCAATCGCCACTTTGTAGTATTGAAGCTGGAGTTGAGCCTGATTTCTCTCCTCCACTTGCAAAACCCATCTCTATAGTTCCAAGGCCATTTTGATTATCCTGAATAAAGTTAGTCATCTCACCTTTTTTTGTTGTTGTTAGTCATGGGGCTTGAACTCAGGGCTGAGGTATTGTCCCTAAGCTCTTTTGCTCAAGGCTAGCACTCTACCACTTTGAGCCACAGGGCCACTTCGGGTTTTCTCTTATTTCATTGGAAATAAGAGTCTCACAGACTTTTCCTGCCCAGATTGGCTTTGAACCATGATCCTCAAATCTCAACCTCCTGAATAGCTAGGATTACAGGTGTGAGCCACTGATGCAGTATAGCTTTAACAAGTGTCACGAACCTCCTTTTGTTTCACTGCTTCTGTCTGGAGGTGGAACCTCTTTACCACCTATCTCTCCCTGGAAAGAACACTAGAAACTCAGGTTCAATCTTCATTCTATGTTTACCTGCATGGTGACTTAGGATATATCAGACAGTACCACTGGGACTCAGCTTCCCTCACTGACAAATAACTACAGCAAGAACTTACATTCAGAGGGTGCTTTGCAGTTCAAAATGAACTTTGGCACTATCGCCTTTGATACTCATGATTCTTGGTGGCAACAGCAGCCCTGATTTTACACACCAGAAAACTGGGGGCTCTCAGGACCTGGTGCAGGTCACAGAGCTAGTACCAAAGACCTGGAACCCAGGCCTTTGTGCTTCCTTACCTTGGATTATGCAAGCCTTAGGCTAAGTACTTTCTCCAGAGTTCCGCCAGCCTCAATCCTCTCTGTGCTGGAAAGAGCCTAGAATATGGCAGGCTCTTTCTCTGAGGTTGTCTCCCACTGGTGGTGCATACAGCAACACTTCTACAAGACTCACTGAACCAGGCTTTGAAGCAGTCTCCTACAGTCTCTTGCCTTTCCCAAGGCTCATCCAGGGCCTCTTACAGACCACTTCCCTTAATACAATCTGACTTTCTGAAATGCTATGAATTTATCCTTTGCCTCTCTTCCCCAGACCAGACAACTCTTTCCTCCTTGCTCTTTCCTCTTTCTGTCTTTCTCAGGTACCAACCCTGGGGATATCCAGAGTATCTCTGAGCGGAGGCTCAGCCCCTAGAGAGGTAAAGGGAGAAAGGGCAAAAATATAAAATAAAGATTATGCAAAAGAATTACCCTGCATGTTTCTCCCATCTCTCTCGTCTCCCCGTGTAAATTACCCTATTATTCTGTTCCCTTAGGACTCCTGATCGTCCTTATTTCTTCTTTTGAGCTAAAGTCATTCATGCAGTAAATTAGTTCTTTGCTTCGAAATAGCTCTGATTGTAGCAGTTGCTGCCACCACCAGCAGCAACACCAAGTCCCCGGAAAGTTTAAAAAAAAAAGGATTTAGAATAGGAGAAAGAAAAGATGATAACCCTCAACACCTCTCTGCCTATTCACATGTACACAGACATGGCGTGCCCATTTCCTGGGGGATGATTTCTTCGAAAGGCAAATGTGGCAGGCGCTGAGAGGGGAGACGGAGGCAGTCCTGGCCTAGATACAGCCCAGGATGGGTCAGGGGAGGACAAGGCCAGGGATCCAGTTGGCATGTTGTTCTCTCCTCTTAAAATCCAAGCCTTAGTTCACCTTGAGTTTCAGAGGAGGTACATAAGCAAGGAGATGAAAAATCCAGTTGTGTGATCTTAATGGCTTAACAGTCCTAATCTGTTTCCTTCCTTATCTCAGATATAGACTGTGTGTGTGTGTGTGTGTGTGTGTGTGTGTGTGTGTGTGTGTGTGTGTGTGTGTGTGTATGTGTGTTGTACTGGGGCTTGAACTCAGGGCCTCATCCTTTCTTGGCTTTTCTGTTCAAGACTGACTCTCTACTCACTTGAACCATACCTCTGCTTCTGGCTTTTTTGCTGGCTAATTGGAGATAAGAGTCTTTGGGATTTGTCTTCCTGGGCTGCCATGATCCTCAGATCTCAGCTTCTTGAGTAGCTAGGTTTATAGGCATGAGCCACCGATGTCTGGCTTTCAACATCTCTTCTCAAACATCTAATAGTCAACTTTGACTCACAGTGACCCTGTTGAAGTGACCCTTCAACACTCTATAGACTCTTGATTCTACCTCTTATTTCACCCACTGGTCTCATTCTGTGAATCCTTCGTGACCTTATTTGCAAACCATGTTCAGAACCCACTTGCTTCTTCCCTCCCCTGCCCCTATTCCAGTCACCATCCTTTTTCAGTTGGTTCCTTCAAGTGTCTCCTAATTTTTCCTGTTTCCTGTAATCAGCATTCTGGGCCAGAAGTCCAAATCCAGGGTTCCACCCATGAAGTTCTACCGCTCACTCATCCACCAACTAAAGAGACCAGTACTGGTGAAGGGCATAGAAAGGAGAATGATTATGGTGCATAGGCAATGTCATGGGAAAGGGCAAAGTAAACACTTCCGTCTATCTCTGGGACCCTTGTGAAAAATAGTAGTTGTGAGTTTGTTTTTGAACCATCAGTTCTAGTCCATAGGGGTATTGTAATGACAGTGCCACACACTTTGGATTACCGTAAAGATTACTTTGGGTTTTCAAAATCCTATGTGATTCCATATGAATCTGAGGACTAGTCATTCCAATCTTTTTATTCCCCAAGAAAATCAAGATGGTTGGAATATTGATAGGGATTGTATTGGATCTATAGATTGCTTTGGGTAGTTTAGGTTACAACAATTTTGTCTTCCTCTATTGGATCAGGGATATTTTTCAATTTATTTATGTTGTCTTTAATTTCTGTAGCATTTACTTTTTAGATTTTAGAGCTTGCAAGTCTTTCACTTCCTCGGTTAAGTCTATTCCTAGATATTTTATTTCTTTAGATGTCATTGGGAATAGTACTTTTTAAAAAAATTTCCCTGTTTTCATTGTAGATGCAATAGAATGTATTTTTTATGTGCCCATACCGGGACTTTATAAACTCAGGGTCTGGAATTTTTGTTTCACTTTTGACTTTTTCATGGTTGGCACCCTACCACTTAAGCCAAGCCTCTAGTTTCTAGAAACATCATTTTGTGTGTAAACTTTGTACTCTACAATTTTGCTTAACTTTTTTATTCCCTCTAGTAGCTTTCTTAGAGATCCTTTAAGATTTTCTTTAACTAGAGTCACATTATCTATAAAGGCAATGTTACTTCAAGCTTTCCGACATGGATGATTCTTGTTTTTCTTGTCTAATTTTTCCTGTAGTATGACTCTGAAGAGCCGAGAGGAAGTAAATATCTATGTTCTTGTGACACTTGCATTCATGCTTAACATTTTTACATTCAGAGAATTTCAGAGATAGTGGGTGAGACTTTTGTCTATCTCTTACTCCTGTTTGTCCCAGAGATATACTTACATCCCTTTTAGGAAAATGAGTTACTTTTAAAATGAACAGAACTCATTAGATTATCCAGTTTGCTCTTGTGGACACTAATTTGCAAAGGGCCATGACAAGATGGCACGTAGAGAACTGATATACACAAGGAGAGTGTAGTATTCATGGCCTGGCTCCATGGCCTCCTTCTGTCCTCTCTACCCTGATAATTAAAAGATGCTGCTGTGTATCACAATAGCACTTTGGTCTCAAAGAGAACTGGGAGTCTAGCCAGACTTAGAAGGGCTAGGGGTAAGGCGGATGCTCTGGGAAATGGGCTATAAAGATGGAGATGAATGTATCTCACATCTCACACAATAACCAAATTTGATCCATTTCTCAGCCAGGTGTCCTTAGGTGCACAATCATGCAGCACCTAGCAAATGTGCCATCAGTTGCTAGGAAACTTGCTTCTGTCAACATAAGTCACACTTTAGGTAAACTCTATGTGTGTGTGTGTGTGTGTGTGTGTGAGAGAGAGAGAGAGAGAGAGAGAGAGAGAGAGAGAGAGACAGACAGACAGACAGAAAGAGAGAAAGAGAGAAAGAGGCAGAGAGACACAGAGCCAAGAGACACAGAGAAAGAATGAGAGAGAGAGGCATTGTATATGAATGTATAGAAATGTTGCAGTGAAACCCATTAATTAATATGACTGAAGCCCCCATTAACAGGAGGGCACATGCCTATCATCCTATCATTTAGGATGATGAGATAGGAGGATCAAGAGTTTGAGTTCTAGGCTAGCCTAGGCTACATAGTGAACTCAAAGTTAACCTGGACTATACCTAGCAGGACCCCATCATATGTGAATGAATAAGTATAATAGGAAGGAACACACCACACACACACACACACACACACACACACACACACACACACACAGGGTGGGGGGAGAGAACATGCTCTGGGGAAATGGTTTTGTTTCAATCTTTGGGCCATCCCTCTCATGTAGGACCTGGAAAACAGGACTGGCAGGCATGATCTTCTCTTCCTGGGGCTTCAACACTGTCTCTCATTTCCTGATGCTTGGGTGCTCACCATCCCAGGCTCCTGGGCCCTTCCCCCCGCCCCTCCCCCCAAAAAAGTTCTGGCACTTGCCTAGTGAACTGCTGACTGGGGTGACCTCCTGTCAACACCTGGGGGTTCTGTTGCCCAGTAACAGTTGCTGGGGGAACTTTAAGTGACATTGTCTTCATTTTGGGGCATGCAAAGCCTCAATCACTACAGTGAATTAATGCCATTTTCCTGGGTAAATGTGAAACTCATACGATGAGTGTTGCTTCCGGAATGATTGAAGTGAGAACGTTTCTATTCGGGTCCTGTCAATCACACCTCCCTCACTCTGTGTGGAGGGCGCAAGGTTTGCAGATCTCAAGTGAGAGTCTTACGGGAATGCAAAGAAGCGACTGCCAACTGAGAATGTGGCTTAGCGGTGGAGAGCCAGTCCTCTGAGGAGTCTGGTTTGTGGGGAAGCTACATCCAGAAGGCCTTCTGACAGGAGGTAGTCCTCTGTCTCCAGTTGACAATAGAGGTATTGCCTTTGTCTTGAGGAAGCATCTGGTATGATGGGAAGGACCCTAGTCCTGTTTAAGGGGCTCCTAGTCTGATGCAGGGACCTAGTCCTGGCTTCCGGGGATAGGGAGACATCCTCCCTTCATAGATGCAGAATGTGACGAAGCCCTCCTGTTCGCAGATGCTGTGTTGGTAAAGGACTCAGGCTGTCTGGGGTGTTTGATGACCATGCCCTGGGAATGTGCTATCTAGCACACAAGGCAGATAGAAGCCCAGTTGGATCCTGCTGCCTCTGGCAATGGTGACCACTCTTTTCTTCCTGCCTTGATCTAGGGCTATAAAGAGAATTTTCTATTGTTCAGCCAGTCCAGTACCACCTCTCTGGACTCCTTTTCCTCAAAGGTTTATTAGGAAGTTTTTACATATGTAGAACAGGTTGAGCCTGGGAGTTCAAGCTTTTCAGACTGGCTTCTTGGGAAGTAGAGGTCAAGGAATTAAGGTTTGTTGCAAACTCAGGCACACAAATTCACAAGACTACCTCATTCAGTGACCAGGTGCTACTCCAGCTATAGGGAAAGCAAAATGGCTGGGGGGCTGTGGCACGCACCTGTCATCCCTGGTGACAAGGGGTAGTTCAAGTTAGGAGGATGGCAGTTCAGACCAGTCTGGACATAAAGGAAAACCTTACCTTGAAAAATAATTAATTCAAAATGGAGCTAGAGGTGTGGCTCAAGTGGTAGAGTGTCTGATCAACAAGTCTGACTCCCTGACTTCAATTCTCCTACTGCCAACTAACTAACTACATCACAGGCAGACCTAGAATCTAAATTCTGTCATTGACCACATGTTGTCACATTTCCTTTATCAAATGCTATGCGTGTATCTATCTGTCCTTCCATTTGATTTTGAGTATATCTGAAAGTATGATGCAGATCCCCCCTGCCCCTCACGCCAAGCCTTGCAGTACGCCTGGCATTCAGGTGAATGTTTATTTGCATCGGTTCTGTTGTGTTTGTGGGTGGGGCGGGGCAAGTTAACATCAAGAGATGACAAAATGCACGAACCCTTAGTGGTCCTTGGAGGAAATTCGACAAATTCTTCTATTGTGTGATCCCTCGGCTCTATGAAGATGTCGGGAACAGAAGGTCTGTTTCTGCCCTTTCCAAATACAGCTATGTCATCTTGCAGAAACATCACAGATCTCATAAAAAAATGAAACAAAATAAAGACTCTTTTATTCTGGGCACCAGTGGCTCATGCCTGTAAAAAAAAATAGTCTACAACGCTCTGTCTCCAATGAACCAGCAGAAAGCTGAGCCGAAGGAGTGATTCAAGGGGTAGAGCACCAGTCATGAGCAAAAAAAGAAAGCTGAATAAGAGTGTGGGTCACGGGGCTGGGAAGGTGGCTTAGTGGTAGAGCGCTTGCCTTGCATGCCTGAGGCCCTGGGTTCAATTCCTCAGCACCACATAAGCAAAAAGAAAAAAGCCGGAAGTGGCACTCTGGCTCAAGTGGTAGAGCGCTAGCCTTGAGCTGAAGAGCTGAGGGACAGCGCCCAGGCCCAGAGTTCAGGCCCCACGACCAGACCCAAAAAAAAAAAAAGAGTGTGGGTCAACATGGTTAAAACCTCAGGCCATGCAGGGTATGGTACAGACTGGGATTCCATTTATGTGAAATTCTGGAGAAGTATATTTTGTTTCATGCTGCCAGTAGCAGGGTTTGAACTTGGGGACTTGTGCTCACGTAGTTTGCTCACAATACTTTGCCACTTAAGATATGCCTCCAGCTCAGCTCTTTGCTGGTTACTTTGGAGATAGAGTCTTGTGGATTTTTCGGTCATGCATAAGCTTTGAACTGAAATTCTCCAGGTTGCGGTCCTGAGTAGGTAGGATTACAAGTATGAGCCACTGGTGCCACACTTAACTACGTTTGTGGTGAGCAGAAGTTTTAAAATTTCATGAAATCTAAATAATTTTTTCTTTTATTGTTATCATATTTGTTGCTTATCTAAGAAACATTTATTTGCCGGTCTGGAGGCATGAAGACTTCAATTTTTGTTTTCTGGAAGTTTTATAGTTTTAGCTTGTTCGTTTAGACCTATGATTCATCTCAAATTAGATCTTATGCATTTGGTGAGATAAGGGCCAATGTTCATGTTTCTCCACTTGGAGAGCCTGTTGTTCTCATACACTTGATAAGACTCAGTTTTATCAATGGGATTGTTTGCTACCTTACTGAAAATCAAATGACTCTGTAAATGAAGGTCTATTTCCTGACTGCTATCCTCTTTCACTGCATTATATGTCTGTCTCGATTCTATTATCCTTGTCAGCACAATAGCTTTACATCATGTCCTGCAGTTAGGTAGTAAAGTCCTTTATCTTCTCTTTATCAAGATTATCTTAGATATTCTAGGTTCTTTGTGTGTGTGTGTGTGTGTGTACACACATACACTCACACACACGCACAAATATATATATATATATATATATACATACATACACATATATATATATATATATGATCAAGCCTATCAATTTCCATAAATGAAAATTGGGGAGGATTATTTTAACAATATAGAGTTTTCTAATATAGAAGCATTCAAGTTGTCTTTATCTCAGTGATGTTTTTGTAGTTTTGGTACATCTTTTATCAAACTAATTTCAAATTGCTTTTTGTGCTTTGGCCATATTATAAATGAAGTTGTTAAAAAAAACAACTTAGCCAGGCATGGTGGAATAGATCTGTAATCCCAGCACTCAAGAGGCTCAGGAGAATCGCAAGTTTGAGGCCAGACTGGGCTACATGGTAAGATTTCTCCAGTTTTTTTAAAATTTTCCAGTGGTTTGCTGCTTGTTAATGGAAATACAATTGGTTTATGCATAGTGTTTTTTAAATTCCATGAGGAATAAATTAATTTATTAGTTCTAGTTGCTATTTTATATATTATTTTGCATGTTCTACCTAAGTAATCACATTTTGCTCTTTACAGAGGGAACACTGATTCTTCCCTTCTGGCCATTGTATCTTTTTCTTGCTTTATTACTCTGGCTACTACATCAAATAAAATGTACAATTGAAGCAGTGGGAGTGGACATACTTCTTTTTTTCTGATTTTAGGGGAATGTGTATAGCAGTTTGTCATTCAAAATGTTAGCTGTAAGGTTTTCAAAGATGTGCTTTATCAAGTGATGACTAGGAGTAGCATTTTTTAAAACTGATCATAACAATATTTCTTCTGTATTCGATTAATATAGTGAATTATATAAATTAGTTATTGTGCTCTGTGTTTGTGTGTGTGTATGTGTGTCTGTGTGTGTGCATGTGTGTCAGTCCTGGGGCTTGAACTCAGGCTTTGGGCACTATCCTTGAGCTTTTTTGCTCAATGCTAGCACTCTGACACTTGAGCCACAGCTCCATTTGGGCTTTTTTGGTGGTTAACTAGAGATAACAGTCTCACAGACTATACTGCCTGGTCTGGCTTTGAACCATGATTCTCAGATTTCAGCCTCCTGAGTAGCTAGGATTATAGGTGTGAGCCACTAGCACCCAGTATAAATGAGATTTTGTTTTCAAATAATCATGCATTCCTGAGATTCACTGACACAGACATGCTCTATTATTCATTTTGCCTATTACTAGGTTTCATTTGCTAATCATTTAAGGAAATTAGCTAATTTCCTTAATTTACTAAAGATTTTAAAACTCTGCACCTACAAGGGATGTTGGTCCGTCATTTTTCTCTCTTCATAGTATCTTTGTCAGGTTAATAGATATTATTCTGATGTCAGGGCTATACTGAATCATAAAATAAACTGGGAATGTTCATCTTCCTCTCTTTGTGTGGGGTTGGTATGATTTCTTTCTGAAATGTCTGATGAATTCATAGTGAAATCATCAATTCTGGAGGTTTGTTTGTGGGCAGGTTTTTGATAAGAAACCTCCTTTAGGCTAAAGATGTAGGACTATTTAGATGATCTATTTTTATCACATTTCAGTTTTATTAACTTGCCTTATTTGAGGAATATATCCAGTTTTTCTAAGTTGTTTATAATATCCTCCTTTCATCCTTCTAGTGTCGTTGTCAACTCTTTCATTTCTGATTCCATTAAGTTCTGCTTTCTTTTTGTTCATCAGCCTCCTAGGTTGGTTGGGCCATCTTCATTTTTATTTATATTTATTTATTTATTATTTTAACAAATGACCTAACCACTGGCAAGTCAAAGGTAGACCTGTCAGGTGCTCCAGATGCCCATTCACTCCAAAGTGCTTTTATCTTTGCTTTCTTCTTTCCTCTTATTATTATTATTATTAAATTTTTGCTATCAATCCTGGGGCTTGAAATCAGGGCCTGGGCATTGTCCCTGAGGTTTTTTTTACTCACGGCTAAGACTAGCACTTGAGCCAAAGCTCCATTTCTGGCCTTTTCTTTTTCTGGTCAATTGTTGGAAATAAGAGTCTCATGGACTTTCTTACCTGAGCTGGCTTTGAACCATGATCTTTAGCTCTCCTTCTGTATAACTAGAATTACAGGTGTGAGCCACTGGTGCTCATGTTCTTCCTTCCTCTTACCTCAAAGAAAAAATTATCCTTGACCTTTCCCAGTTGGGACACTTTGCCTGTGTGTCTGATTGAAGCTGTGTTCTGAGTTCTAAGCCCTCCCCCACATTATGCCCACACAGCTGTCCATGCTCTGGCTCCTGGGGCATCTCCAGCTCGCCTCTGGCTCTGCTATCCCTGAGTAGCAGCGTGACTTACAAATCTAGCGCAGGGCCTGCTTTCCCTTCCATTGGGGGTGTGCTCACTCCTTCTTCTCCAAGTGGAATGTGGCTCACCCGCCCCCAACCTCCTCCATGAAGCCTGGTTAGATCAGCTACTTCCTTGCTCTGTAGTCTACTTGGGCAGATCCTGTAGATAGAAGGACCTGTGTCTCTTTATTGTATTTGTTCGTGTCTTTGCTCCCTAATTCCCTACCCCCTGCCCTCATGGATTTCACAGTCACCGGAAGAGCTTGGGCTATGTTTGTTGAATGGATAGGTAATGCTTGCATTTTGATGAAGATCATGCTTGTATATGGAGCCACTCAGCCTCCCCCTCCCCCCCTCTCTACTGTCCCCTCAGTCCCTTACTTTCCCCAAAAGCACAAGGCCACTGGCGATGTCTTGCTTTACTCTAGCAATCACTGTCTCTGCTGGGTCTTCCTTCAGCCTGCCTCCTTTTATTCTCCCCTTAAGTCTCTGTTGTCTCCACTAAATTCTGAAGCATGAGGGCCAGGATCCACTGTCTATACCTATGTCTCACTCTGATCTTTCCTGTGTACCGTCCATTGAGCCATATCAGGCCAAAGTTTCTCTGGGCTTTTCACTGCTCAAAGGACGAATGACAGCTGCTGGGTCTTGAGTATTTACTGCATGCTGGTCTCTGATATATATTAGCTTATAATTATCCCTTCTTTTATTGTGCTGGTACTGGGATTTGAGCTCAGGGCCTGGGAGCTATCCCCGAGCTTCTTTTTGCTCAATACTAGCACTCTACCACTTGAGCCACAGCTCCATTTCTGGCTTTTTTTTTGTAGTTAATTGAGGATAAGAGTCTTAGTCTTTCTTTCCCAGGCTGGCTTCAAACTGTGATCCTAATATCTCAGCTTCCTAAGTTGCTAGGGTTACAGGAATGAGTCACCAACACCTGGCTTTATAATTACTCTGATTAGAGGGCATCTATTAGCTTCATTGGGAGGAAAAAAGGAACTGAGACTTAGAAATATCAATTAGTCTTTTTCACTTTTCAGGTGGGAATCTCAACTTTCCCTATGAAACTCTGGCTTCTGACCTTGCTCTCTTCTATCCCATCTTCATTCATGGATGCCCTGGATATGAGTTTGGGCCCATCCTCATCTACTGTCACTGTCTTCCATAAAGGCCACACTACTATTCTGAGTCACTTCCTTCATGGTTTTTCTCCTAGGATCCTAGACATACCTTCCCTCCTCAGGTCTGGGCCAAACTTCTGTTCCTCTTTGAAGCCTCAAACAGCTCTCTCTTCCTCCAGGAAGCCTGTCTGGTTGTTCTATCAGGAAATACGATAACCCTTTTTTGGTTCTTTAGACTTACTTCTCCCTGCAGTTTCTGGCTGCTTCTGTGTAAGCTTCTCCAGGATAGATACTCTGTACCCTCAGCCCGTGCAGGGCCTCAAGCATGCAAGGCCCTCACCACAGATGGCTTCTCTATTCAATTGATCTTTGGAGAAGCCGCTAAGGACCAGGTCTTGATGAGGGGACCCAGAGATGAGGATGAAGATGATGGCCATGATGGAGATGGTGATTTTTGACGGCTGTCTTCATCAGTTCTGACTGCTATTAATAAGTGGCACCTCAGGGTGGTAGTGTTGTCAGGTTCTGGGTTGCAGATTGCTGATTTCTTCTAGTATTCTGACAAGGTGAGGAGAGAGTGGAAGAGCTGCCTTGGTCCCTTGTATTAGGGTGTTGATCCCATTGGTGATGGGCCATCTTCATGAAATAACCAGCTCCAGAAGGCCCTACCTCCTAACACTATTGCAGTGGGGTGGGGTGCAAAGATTTCAACATAGAGATGGGGGAGGAGAATGCAGACCTCAGGTTCATTGCAATAGCACATGACTGCGAGGTTGTGTTTTTCTTCTAAAGGATTGCTGAATTTGGCAATCTGATGAGCCAAACACTACTGCCAGCCCCATTTTACAGAAGCAGAAAGTGAGGTTACAAAATTGCCACGGTCACGTAGTAAATGGCAAATCAGAAGCCAGGAATCTTGGCTAAGTCCCATCTTGGCTGAGTCATCATCAAACTCAGTCTGAGGCTCCCATTTCTATGCTGGCTAATTTCGGAGTAATAATAACGACTTTTTATTGCGTTATTTAACACACATAATATTCTATGCTCAGCACTTTAGAGACATTTCATTGCAATTCTCCCCTCCTCCTCCCAATCCTTACAAAGCCAGGATTATGATTCACCTTTCACAGAGGAAGAGAGAGAGGCTGCAGGGAAAGTGGATTTGCCCAAGGTCATGAGCGCACAGGATACAGAGGTGGGACCAGAGCTCAGGTCAGTGTAACTTCCAATAGATGACTTTGGCTGCCCCTGCCACCACAAGACCTCAGACTTGATGGAGCCACCTTTTGAAGGCACCAGGCTCCATTTCCTTCTTGATGGGGGAAAGCCATCCTTCGAATCTGTGACAGAATATTCTCCTGGCCCCAAAAGAATCTTTCCAGGGGTGATCAGCTCCCTTCCTCCTGGGGCAGGCAGCCAGCCCATTGGTGGTTAGAAGGTGCTAGAGAACACTTTTTCTCCAAAGAGTCCAAGAAATGAGCCACCCTCCTCAGTGCCCAGCAAGTCCACTCCAGAGCTGCCTGTATCCTCCTCTTAAGGATCCAGCTTTGCTTTGCAGGAGGATTGTCTGGCCTGTCCAGGGTTGTGCAGGGAAGGGGTGGGCAGGGGTGGGGAGGGTGGGGATGGGGAAGGAGGTAGGGAGCTGGGCAAGTTGCAGGCTTCCCTGGAGGAAAGAGATGTGCAAATCTTCTGGGCCTTTCATCTTAAGTGGTTTCCGATCTGTCTGTCTGAGCGATTGCCTGGAGCCACCCCTGATTAACATTCATGTGGATTCCAGGCTGGGCTGTTGCAGAAGCAAATCACCATGCTTGCTTTCACTCCCCTCCCTCCCCCCTAGTCCCCAATCCCCAGCCTCCCCAGGCCAAGGATCTCCTTAGTTTCCATGGCAACAGGGCCATCTGTTTCACATAGCATCCCAGGCCAGGAGAAGTTCATTCTGTCCCAACTCTGCTAAGTTATGGGCAGTGTAAGAAGAGGAGGATGCTGGGAAAAGGGAGGCGGCCCTGTGGTTCTTTCTCACCCTACTGAAATGTGAACAAAGCAGCAGATCACAGTTGGAAGAGCCCTTAGGGGTCAAGGCCTGATACTCATTTTTTTTTTTTTTGGAGAAGAGGTAGTCACAGACACATTAGCTTCAAAACTGGGTCTAGGAGGCAGCTGATAAACATTCGATGAATCATAAAGAAAGTCAGAGGTAGCTAACACGTTATGCAAAATTTCTATTGAATGCAGCGAAGTGTTCAGAAGTCGTACTCGACAACCCATGGTCATCCTCAGTATGCTCGCATGCTGCTGGTGATAGGGTGATCACGGTCTGTCTCAGTCCATTCCACTGGTTTGAATACAGAAAGTTCTTCTGCCTAGTCATGCATCTTTCCAGCCTGCCTCACTGTACTGTTTGTTACCCATCCATTCCAGTTCTGCTCTTTGGAACCACAGAGATTCAAACTCACCACATGTGCTGTCTTATAGCCTTTCTCTGCGGGTTGTCACTGGGTGGAGTCTGAGAAAGAGATGGACCTCTATCTTACAGGGCTCAGAAGAGGTGAAATAATTGACCAGCTACCCAGACCTGGGTTAAGGTCCCAAGATGCTCAGATGTCCTGCTTGGAGGAAGGAGGGCTGTCTTTGGGCTCTTCTAGATGCTTCTTACTTTTTTTCCATTAGTCAGGCTCTTGGAGACTGACCCATGTGCTTCTTGCTTTAGCCAGTTGTGTAATTAATTCCAGAACTTCCCTTCTTATCTTTCTGTCTCTCCCACTATGGATCAATATTTCTGTGGGGGCAAAAGAGCAGTTGCCCTGGCCAAGTTCATGCCTAGACCTTTTGTGTGCATGAGCTGTGTCTGAAGGAGGGAGAGGAGGATGGAGATGGTTCCACACCCAATCATTGCCTCTCAGCTCCTTCATCACCAAGAGAACAGCCTGCAAATTCCCTGGTGATGTGAAGTTTGGAGAAACGAGTAAGACAGGAGTGGATGTCCTCATTAGGAGCAGCTCTATTCTATACATTTGGGGAGGTGACTAAGCTTCCCCCAAACATTTCCCCTCTCCGGCCTTCATGTCTCTTAATGCCTGGAATTTTCTTCCAGGAGCCTCAAGCAAGAAAGTGTTTGTGGTCATCTTTGGGATACTGAGCCAGGGGAATATAAGAAGTTATGGCAAGAAGAAGAAGAAGTAAAGCTGAGAAAGGGCAGTAGAAAAAGGCCTTTGGGGAACTTAATTTTTCCTTTGCACTCCTCTTAAACTTGACCTCTTTCTCTTCCCTTTTAAGATGATCCCATTTTACCCCAGAACAGTTTGCTCTACTCTGTAGACCATCCTTCCTAGTCCTCTAATGGAGCTGACCACTATAGGGTGAATGGACACCTGGATTTCCTCTACCTAAACTGAGAGATTGCTTTCTACCACAGGAGATGGTGATTTAGCCAATCAGTGCCAGGTATGCAAATGAGAGCATCCTGAGTCACCGTTTCCCTGGCCACTCATCAGCTGAATTAGCACTTTGGCTTTCTGATTGGCCCATCAGAAAACAGTTTGGGAGTTCAAGCTGAGTTATTGTCTCTAATGAGCCAGTAGGAAAGGAAGGAACAAAAGAATAATGAGAAGGAAATAACAACCTGTTTTTAGTTTGCTTGGGGATACACCATATCAGAATTGCTCATTATACTTGGCTTCAAATAATATAACAACAGAATTGACTTTTGTTGAAGGAGCTTGGGGGAGGACAGATCATAGGGTGGACAAGGTACTAACTGACCCTTCAATGGATACCTCTCCACCTTTGATTGGTATCTGACCTTTCTTATTTTGTCCCCTCTACCCCCATTAAAACGTGTTCATGGGAAACTTTCCAACTTTTAGCACCAATACCTCTGGGTGTGTCCAGAGCAAAGTTCCATATGCACAGACCAGACATAAAGATGGATTGTTCCCTTCAATAGATATTGACTGATTCATAAATCTGGTTGCCAGATTCAATCAAAGTTGCTGCATAATCCAGAAGCAGGAAGATGCCAGCTAATTCTGTGCCAGGCCAGCTGATTCCCAATGGAAGTTGTATATATGTCTTTGATGTCTGCTCTCTACAGCTTGAGGCTCTGTGAGTCCTGGCCAAGAGTGCTGGTCTCTGGACAGTTGTTGGATGAGCTGAGAGACCAGAGGGCTCTATAAGGCAGACTGTGACCCTTCTCCTTCCTCTTCCTTAGTCTTCTCAGAACTGCCAACTCATAGGCCGGCAGCCGTCTCTACAGCAACCACACTCAGACTGAACCCAGAGGGCGTTGAACATCTGGATGAAAAGCAGAGCCAGCCCATCGCTCAGATGTTTCTAACTACATAGAGCATCAAAGAGAGATAGAAATAGAACATCTTGACAAGGATGATTTTCGCATTTCAGCCAGGTGTTGGATGCCAGGTAGAGTCCAAGTAGCCTTGCATTGTTTTCCCAGAACCCTATCTTACTGACTTGAAATTTCTCAAAAGCCCCCTCTCTTCTCTACCCTGTCCCCCCCTGTGAGAAACTTCATGGAATGGAGAAGGTGGTCACATTCCCTTTGTGTGACTTGGGGAGCTGTCTTCTTACATTCAATCTGCTGGGCCACTAGGGGAATTAGGGTTTTGTTTAAGGTAGGAGGCAGACAGGGCCACCCCTTGATCTCCATTACTCCCCTCTTGGCCCTTCCGCAAGTCATCATTCTCTTCTCTCACTTAGCCACCCTTTTACTTTCCTAATGAGGACTTCCAAGTGTTTACCTACTGTAGAACAGTCTTCCTCCTCTTCCTTTTTCCTCCTCCTCCTCTTCCTACTCCTTCTCCTCCTCCTCCTCCTCTTCCTCCTCCTCTTCCACTTCGTCCTCCTCCTCCACTTCTTCCTCCTCCTATTTCTGGCATCATGCCTGGCTCAATATACAAATGAATCTTTCTGTACGACTGACTTCAAGAAACCCAGCCCTGTCTAGCCTAAACCTGGCAGTTGCTGGGGAGGGTCTGACCTGGGCATGATGAGGTTCCAACAGATGATGCCAGGGGGTGGTTTTGAGGGCTACAAATACTTTATTCTCAGCTGGGCACTGGTGGCTCAGGCCTGTAATCCTAACTACTCAGGAGGCTGAGATCTGAGGATCACAGTTCAAAGCCAGCCCCAGCAGGAAAATTCATGAGACTTATCTCCAATTAACTACCAGAAAACCAGAAGTGGTGCTGTGGCTCAAGGGGTAAAGTGCTAGGCTTGAGCTGAAGAGCTCAGGGACAGCGCCCAGGCACAGAGTTCAAGTCTCACAACTGGCAACAACAACAAAAAAATCATTTACTCTCTCATCTCACATACCACAAACTACTGGAGCTAGAGAGGCCCTGAGAGGGCAGCCAGGGTAACTATTCATAGTATAGATATCAAAAGGAGACACAAAGTGAGCAAGAGGTGTTTCCACCAGTGTTGCGAGTGGTAGAGCCTGGGCAGCCATTATCATCCCGGAGGGCATTCCCAAACACAACCCATCTCCAGACCAGCCAGGTAAGTGCAGCTCAAGAAAGGTGCCACATAGAAGATCAAAGCCAAATGACATCATTTGCACCCTCAAAGAACAGCAGGGGTACTGAAGCAGCAGGGGTAGTGGTGGGGGGGAGACATCCCCACAGCCACATATAGCATGCGATGGTGGGTCAGGAATCCAGCAACATGGGTGTCATGGTTAAGCAGTCCTGTAAGCAATTTCAGACCTCTCCAGCTTCTCCTGTCACCTGCTCCCTTTCTGTGTTTCCTTTAGCTCTCAATATATCATTCTATTTTTTTTCTTTCACCCTACTCCCTGCCCAGTGGCTCCTCCTGACTTAATAGAAGCATATGTTGCTGTGGAGAGAAATGTGTGCCTATAATTGCCATCATAATTGAAGCCACTCTGTGGAAATTTCCTCTCTGGCCCGGCCTGGCCTTGCCTCCGGCCTCTCAATGCTCCCACTTAGGCATTCATTCACAGTTGCCTGATTTTACAGGTGTCTGGATGTGGAATCTTCTAGCTGCTTCTAAACCTCTCCAGTTCATGGCCCAGGGTGGGGCCAGCTCTCACCTGCAGAAAGCCATACACCTCAGTGGATGTTGCTGCTGCACCTATGTGCCGGGCACTGTCAGAGTCTCAGGGCAGAGCAGGGCCTGCCACGGACTGTCCTCGTGAAGCATCTGCGCCAGTACAGCCTAATGCACACAGATGCGAGGGTAAAGTAGGCTAGGTTGGATGGGGAGAGGCATGTGAGGGGAAAGGTCCGGGGATGGGGGTGATGGCCAGATCCAGGTAAGAAGAAAGTGAGCCAGCTACATGGTGTCTGGGGAGCCATCCCAAAGGCTCAGAGGTAGCACAGTGTCCGGGGGCTCTGAGAGGCAACAGAGTGGCTAACATGGCTGAAATAAGCCCCCAGGACAGAAGAAGAAGGCAAGGTAGTGAGGTCATGGGTCTGCATCTCACCCAGCCCCGATAGTCATTGCAAGAAAGCTTTTACACTATGGAAACCAAAAAAAAAAAACCTGAAAATAAAGCCTACCATATAATCCTTCTATACAGCTTCTGCTCATGTATCCTAAGTCGGCATCTAATAGCTATCTCTGCACACCTGTATTTATTGCAGCATGCCTCACAATAGTCATACTATGACATCAGTCGATGTGCCCAGCAACTGAAGGATGGATACAGAAAACTCGGTACACAATGGAATCCTATTCAGCCATAAGGAAGAACAAACTTACGTGAAGACAAATAAACCAGACTCATAAAGACAAATGTCTTATTTCTCATAGGTAGACTCTACATCTAAAAAAAATTTGATACAAAAGGGGGCATGAATGTAAAAATGAGGACTACTTGAAGGGGAACCAGCTAGAGGATGAAAAGAGAGGGTGAATGGAGGTGAATAGGATGCAAGTGTATCTAAGCATGTAAGAAAATGTCATAGCAAAATCCATTAAAACCCTTGAAAAGGGAAGGGAAGATAAGAAGGAGCAATAGAAGGGGTACATATGATCAAAAACATCATATAGTTACCGTATTTCCATGTATATGTATGGAAATATCACCCCAATATCCTTCTGTTTGTGAAATTAATATACACTAAAAAAAAGGAAGGGAAGAGAAGAAGACAAAAAGAGAATGATGAAGAAAGAAATGAAAAAGGAAGGAAAGAAGGCAGAAAGAAAGAAAGAAAGAAAGAGAGAGAGAGAGAAGAGAAGGAAGGAAGGAAGGAAGGAAGGAAGGAAGGAAGGAAGGAAGGAAGGAAGGAAGGAAGGAAGGACAAAAGCTGGCCAGCCAGCCAGCAGGCTTTTGCTCTGGAGAGCACCAGTCTCCCAGAACATCCGATGTTCTAGGCTCAAAGGTCAGAGCAACTTCATCAAGTCACCTGCCAGAGCCTTGGCTGCCTCCTTCCCTCATCTCCTCCTCCTTCCTGACTGAGTCAGGAAGAGTGGTAGATGTTCCTCTGCTACTCTGGCACACTCTGTGTCCATCTAGTTTGAGTCCACCTCTGGACCAGGGCCACATCTTCTGTACCCAGGGCCCAGCCTCAAGGAGGAAGGCCTGGTCCCAGGTGAAGTTTTGATCAGCCAGTGCTGCCCACTGGCTGGGTTCTCCCGCACTGGCAATAGGAATGTCAGCTGCCTCCTTGCAAAGTCCTGGTACTAGAGACATGTGGCATTCCTCCCCCCCATGTATGTGATTGTTGGCCCTTGAGTCCTAACTCTCTTTCTACCTAGCCCCTTTCCCAGACAGCAGAATTCAAAACAAACCTAATTCGAATCTTAAGGCAGAATTGGGAAGAACCTGAGCTCCAGATCCAGGTGATCTCTAGCCCTAGATCCACCACATTCCTGCTGTGTGAGCAGAACTGCTGGCTGAGCTCCTCAAAGCTCGTTCCCGGATCTGTAGAGTACACAGGTAATAACCCCTAACTCGTGGAGAGGTGGGCTGGATGTGTGTAGAGGGCCTGGCATGAAGTGGGCCTTTGGTGAACCTGGGTCTCTGCAATGGTGGTACATGGACAGATTGATAAGAGGATGGTGGGGTCCCTGACTCACTCCCAGGACCAGGGAGGCTGAAGCCCCTCAGCCACTACAACCCAAGGTACTGCTCAGGGCCCAAGGTACTCTGAGAATGGCTGAGGCTCTGGCACTCCAGACCCAGCCACAGTTCTATGGGCCACACGGGGACTTTTCGCAAAGGTTCATGGGCTCTCAGGTCCAGTAGGGCAATGTTGTCTTCTCCAAGGCAATGTGGACTTCTCCAATCACCTCCTGCCTTCCTCTTTACGTGCAAATCTCTGCACGTTATAAAATGAGTCTGTGCAGAAAATCTGAGTTCTCACCTGCCGGTGTGATCTGGCTGTGTGACCTCGGGCAGATTGTTTCTCCATCCTAGGTCCAAGCAATCATTTTTGTCAAAATCCCAGCTTGGTCCAGGGGACCAAGGGTCCCTCTGGCTAGAGGAGGGGGAAAAAAAGTCTATTCTGAGGATCAAAAAAAATGGATCAAAGCCAAGTTCTGGTGCCAAAGTTGAAAGCAGCTCATCTATGAGGAGGGTTTAAATTAAAAGAGCAGAGAGGAGAGGAATTCCTGGAGCACAGAATGTGAAGTCCAGTGGGATGCTGCTTTTTGGGCAGAGCAGGGGAAGGTAGGGTGAGATGGTTATTCCGGGCAGCTGAGCATTTGGACTCCAATCTCAGATTTCTAAGGTCTGGCAGGTGTGGGAAGGGGCAGGTGGTGTGACTCAGGTGCCAGGAAGTAGGGAAAGGTGGGCCATAGAGGGGGAAACATGAGAGGGACCCAAAGGAAATAGGTCAAATAGTCTGCTTGGAGGATGGTTTCTCCCCAGTGAGATAGCATTGCAGACCTGGCGGAGGCTTCAGAGTGTATGCTTGATCTTCTGCCATTCAGTGATTTGGAGCTTCAGTGCTGGACATTGGTGGGAGATGGGGACAGATACAGGGGTGGGTGGGTGGATGAGGCCAGGGCGGGGGGGGGGCTGGTCCAAAATCCACCACTTGTTTTCTAGATGTGGGAGCCATTCATGTCTTCCCCGAAGCCACACAAACTCTCAGGGAGCTTGCCTGGGGCCCTAGAACAAATATAGGGCAAGAGAGGAAGCCAGAACTGTGATTTATAAAGGCAGGTACCTTTGTTCCCCAGCACTAGGTGGAGGTTATAGCCTCTAAAGTCCAAGGACAGAGCTTCTGGGAAACACACTCATATATCCAATAAGCGTCAAGAAGTCCCAGGCACAATGATGTCATCAGAGATTGTCTTTTTCTTCCAAGAGTGGGACTTGAACTCAGGGACTTGCACTCACAGGGTGGTACTCCGCCTCCTGAGCCATGCCTCCAGCCCCTGGAGATCGGAGGATGACTATGACACTCTTGGTTCTGGTTCTCTTGGACTCGGAGTGGTGAAAACTAGACTGGACTTGCCAGCCATGTGGAGGAAGCAAATGGTGTCTCTTCCCAAAGTGTGGTGCTTGCTGAAATCTGATGTCCGTCTGTCAGGGCAGCTCTATGAGGAAGGGCTAGGTGTAGACAAAGACCTTATGGAAGGACTGTGGTCCATCCATGCTTCATAGACAAGGCCTACAGCGTGTGGGTGACACCATCTGCTCTAAGTTGCCGCAATATAAATGGGAGCTAGAATTTTATCCAGATTTTATTCCAGAATCCAAACCCAGGGCTTTTTCAGTGCTCTGTGTTGGGAGCTGAAGAGGCGACTCTTGTTGTCCTGGATCAGGCACAGCTCCAACAGAGGTGTGACTTAATGCAATCTGAGTGTGATGTCACCTTGGATATTCCTAATTCTTGGCCCTTCAATCCCTGGCCTGGGGTTTAGCAGGCTCAGGGGTCCCAGCCTCCCAAACCTGCAGAGTGATCAGCAGGCCCCAGGTAGGAGACAATGGCTCTGAGGTAGCCAGCCAGACCATGCTCCAGTTTCTTTTCTGAGGAAGAACAAAAATAAACCTTGCTGTCATCAAGCAATTAAGTGGAAATCAAATCATCCAAAGGACAGAAAAGCCAATTAATAAAGGGGCAGTGAACGCTAAAAGCAGAGCCCGGGGGCTGAGTGTAAATGCTAAGCAAGTCCAGGCTGGAATAGCCCAGCGGGCTGTGGGCTGTGGGCTGGGTGGGGGAGGAGACCCTGCACACCCAGGGTCCCTAGTCAGAGGGGATTCCCCAGAGATGCCTGGCTAAAGATGCATGACCTCTGATGTAAAGGACCTGGGAATTAAGTGTAGTAAGCTGCTGTCCTGTTAGGCTTATTCTAGGAGTTTTTACACAGCACAAATGCCTGAGTTAATACCTTTAATTTGACTGTTTAAAACTCAAGTCCTTCCAAAGGTGCCCTCCTAAATGTGGTCTTTGTCTGCCACATGCTTCCTTCTACCTGCCTTTTCTCTCCATTCTGTGTCTCTGACACTCAACACACAGCCATCCCAGGACTTTTGCACCTACTGGTCATTTCTAT
The DNA here is from genome assembly GCF_000151885.1 of Dipodomys ordii. Classification (NCBI taxonomy): domain Eukaryota; kingdom Metazoa; phylum Chordata; class Mammalia; order Rodentia; family Heteromyidae; genus Dipodomys; species Dipodomys ordii. The sequence goes on from NW_012267247.1 coordinate 167,635, forward strand.
CTGCTGTATCCTTCCCTTAGAGTGCAGGCCTTGACTCTATTCCAATGTCTTCCCTTCAGAGAAGCCTTTCTTGACTTCATGTCCTAAAATAGCAATCCACTGTGGGTACTTGGGTGCATTGCCTCATATCTTGTGGTTCCTATGCAGCAATACAGGTCCATCACTGTCCCTTGCAATCCAGAGAACTGAGAATCCTGAATCCCAGCCATGTGACTTTTTTTTTATTGTGGGAATACCATACAGAGGAGTTACAATTACATGGGCAAGATAATGAGTACATTTCTTATCAAGCATTGTTGCCTCCTCCTTTGTTTCCCCTTCCCATCCCTTCACATACTCGATTCCCCCCCCCCACCAAAGTTGTAAAGTTCGTTTTTCGACATAACGACTTGTACATCTCATTGTTGCAATGGGTCCACCTGTATCCCTAGTTAAACGATTTGTTTTTTCCCTTCCCCTCCACAAATTATACCAACATCAAATACAGTGAAAGCAGGGGTTATACCATGGGAGAGGGACATACAAAGCAACATAGAAATCATCTTATAAATATGTTAGAAACAATTGCATGAAAGGAAAAAAACAACAAAAAACATTTGAATGTTTATCTTGGGGTTCATTCCCCTAACATCAACTTATCTGACCTTTTCTGCTTGACTCAGACATATACTAGTTATTGCAAATAAGGGAAACCATGGGACCTATGTTTCTTTGCACCTGGCTTGCTTCACTTAATATAATTTTTTCCAAGTTTTTCCATTTCCTAACAAATGGGGCAATGTCATTCTTTCTGATGGAAGCATAGAATTCCATTGTGTATATATACCACATTTTCTTGATCTGGGCATCTGGGTTGGTTCCATATCTTAGCTATGGTAAATAATGCTGCAATAAACATAGTTGTGCTGGTAGCTTTAGTATGATCTTGTTTGTGATCATTTGGGTAAATGCCCAAAAGTGGGATTGCTGGGTCATAGGGGAGCTCTATGTGGAGTCTTCTGAGGAACCTCCATACTGCTTTCCAAAGTGGTTGAACAAGTTTACACTCCCATCAACAATGCAGTAAGGTTCTCTTCTGTCCACATCCCCTCCAGCATCAGTTGTTATTAGAGTTCTTGATTATAGCCATTCTAACTGGAGTGAGATGGTATCCCATCCACGTGTTTTTAAAGCTCTTTTGATGACAAAACTTGTGGGGTGGGGGGACAGGAGGCTATAGCTACAGGGCATTTACTCATCATGCTTTGTGTTCATAACCACATGTTTCTCCCTGGACACTATGGGTCCTTCCTGTGAGGTGGAGGCATAACACTTCCATTTTACACATCCAAAAAGCAGAGGCTCAGAAAGGTTGAGTAACACTGTTAAGATTACCCAGTAGCTAAGTGTCAGAGCTGTACTCAAAGAAGTCCCAGTCTTAGGTACAAGTATATCATCTAATTAAAATGTCCGCTGTCAGCTTGACTTGTTTTCCTAGAGGTAGTGTAAGGTGAATTTTACCTGGTGGCCTCTGTCTCGCCCTCCCCTGCGTTGGCCTTGGGGAGGGCTGACTGGAGCCCTGGGCAACTAACTTCTGTATTGTGTGCTGTGCAGGAGGAGAGTAGGAGTTATGAGCAGCCTGGCCTGTGATCATGGCTGGAAATGGCCCAACCATGCCTGGTCCTTCTCTTCCTTCTTACCACAGCCTCTTAGCATGGAAGGTTAGCTCCTGAAGCACCTCACTTAGACTGGGGTGGGGGACTTAGGCTTAGAAGCAAAGCAGAAAATTCTCACCCCTTCAGGATGCCAGCCAACGTTTCATCTTCCCTTGGGTTTCAGTTAAGAGAATGATCTTCCTCCCCCTCCTCAGTGTGTGGATGGGCTGGCTAATGGAGGCAGGGAATGGCCCAGAAACCCATAGCATGTCATGTCCCTTCTGGTGACACTCAGACAGAGAGAAGGAGGGATGGAGGGCCAGGTAATTCTCCCTCTAACGGGACCATGGGTGGCCTCAGCTATCTCTAAGACCCTAAAGCAGGACAAGAGGCAGGCAGGGGGCTCCTGATACCCACTCTCTTTTTAATTACCCCTCAGCTTAATTTTTCTTCCAACTCCCTCTCTCTGCCTGGCGGGGAGAGACTCTTGTTCACGGCCTTCGTGTTTACTAAGCAAATGGGGTTTAAAAGCTTTCTTAGACAGAGAGCCCATTTAGGAGTCTCGGCAGATAAAATTATTTATAGAGATTAATGGTTATGGTTCTTGTGCCTTCAGGAGATCAGAAGCCATATGCTACAGCAGCGCGATGGGGTGGTGAGGCCAGGCTGATGCTCCCACGCCTGCCCTGTTCTCCCAGCCTGGCCTCTGCCTTGCTCCTCCTTCTTCTCTGATTCAGCCGCTGTCCTTCCTCTCTCATCCATCTCAGATTCTCTGTGGGAATTGTGCTTTCTCTCTGGCTCCCCATCACACTCCTTTCAGTCTTCTCCCTTTGGTCCTTTTTTCCTGCCCCTCTCCTCACTGCCTGTCTGTAGTTGTATCTATCATGTTCCCTCTGTCTTCGTGCTCTTCTCTGTCTGGGTGGCTCTATGTTTCACTGTATCTGCCTCAATGACTCTGTCTGTCCACTGCTCTGTGTCTCCAGGTCTCCCTCTGGCTCTGTGTCTCTGCCATTCACCTCTCTCCCATCTCTCTGTTTCTTGCTGTGTTTTCCTCTTCCTTTCCCCTCCAGCTGAATCCTGCCTGTTTTGTCCCAGAAACAATAGACTGAGCTATGGCAAGAGGGGAGGCTTGCTCCCTTCTGGATCTTTTTCATTCTTGTCTCTCCTAGGGCAAGGCCATGCTAGTGGCTGGTAAGGTGGGCTACTGCATGGGGACTCTGGCTTTAGAGAGGGATCCACTGTCCCTCTGCAGAGTGGGACAGCACACTGCTCAAGGCTGTCAGCAGGGGGCAGGAAAGCAGAGAATGCTGTGTCCTCTCAGGCTGTGATTCTCAGGTTGAGAGTCATGGACCAGAGAGTAGTCCAAGGAGGCAAGAGGGACTTCCAGAGGTCAGAGATTCAGTGAAAGCTCTTCGGAACAGAGTGGTCTTTGAAGTTTTTGTTCATCTCGGATGCAGACCTCCTGATGCAAAAAGACAGAAAACTCTCCTGAAGCTGAGTGCTGGTGGCTCACACCTGTAACGCTAGCTACTCAGGTGAGAGCTGAAGATTGCAGTTTTTTTGTGGATTGCAGTTTGAAGCCAGTCCAGGTGGGAAAAGTCTGTGAAACTCTTTTGTCCAATAAACCATCAAAAAGCCCAAAGGAGAACCATAGCTCAAGTAGTAAAGCACCAATCTTGAGTGAAAAAACTAAGGGGCAGCATCCAGGCCCAGAGTTCAAGCCTCAACACTGGCACAAAATACACACACACACACACACACACACACACACACACACGCACACGACCAAACCAAACCAAACCAAAAAACCAACTTATCTCAAGCTGGGCACTGTGGCTCACATCTGTAATCCTAGCTACTCAAGAGGCTGAGAATCTGAGAATCATGGTTCAAAGCCAGCCCAAGCAGGAAAGTCCATGAGACTCTTATCTCCAACGAACCACCGGAAAATTGGAAGGAGAGCTGTGACCCAAAGTGATAGAGTGCTAGCCTTGAGCAAAAGAGCCCAGAAACTGTGCCCAGGCCCTGAGTTCAAGCCCCACAACTCATAAAAACAACAAAACCAAACAAACTCAACAAACATCGACCATCTCTATCTGTGAGTCTGTTTGGGGAAGCTTGGCCGGAGGCCACCCCTCTATGCTGAATGGAACCTCCATGAACAGGAATGAGAATCTGGACAGGCCCAGGCAGATGAAAGCCAGAGCCTCCCCAGTGCATGGCTGGCAGGCTGGGCTCCAGTTCAACTCAACACAGCCCTAATTATGAGCCCTGAGCCTTGTACCTTGGCAAAGTCACCCATTCAAGCCTTGATTTCTTCTTCAGGAGAATAGGGTTGGTGGTATCATAGTGCCTTCATTTCTAGGTTGATGGCAATACAACATGGTAGCCATGAGCCTGAGGTAGGGTTGTTGAAACTCCCTGTGGTCTAATTCAGACTGCCCTGCTTTCTAGGTGTGTGGCCTTGTGTTAGTTCCTTAACCTCTCTGTGCTGCCGTTTCTCTACAAAATGGTAACAAAAAGAATCCCTTACACCTTCGAGCTGTTAGGAGAATAATTCAGCAAGGTTCTGTTAGGCCTAGTGATGACCTTAGGTAAGTTACTTAACCTCTCTGTGCTCACATTTCCTCATCCATAAAATGGGGGTCTGTATGATCTTCCCTGCAAGGATGGCAGTGAGGACTGAAAAAAAATACCACAAAACCTGTGGACCAGGGCCTGTTCAGAATGAACATCACAGGAGGGTCACCTATGCTTCTTAGCACAAGGCCTGGACTGTAATAAGATGTGGTACACATAAACTCCACCCCCTGGACTCCTCCTCCTCCTCCTCCTGTCCTTGGTGAGTCCTCTCTTACCCGAAAGAAGACAAAAGAAGACAGTATTGGTCATAACCAGAGATGCCTTCCTCCTCTTCCTCTTCTCCCTCTCACTTCCTTGCTGCTTCTTGCTAGCAGATTCAGCCCAGAGGAATAGAATAGGGATGGGTAGAGCACCTTCAGAGAGTGAAGCCTCAGTTTGTGGAGGGAAGGGTGTCTCTCCCAGTTCTCCCCTAAGGGGCCAGGCCTTCAAGCTGCTACCCCTGGAGCACTATGGGGCTTATGGTTTCCTTTGATGAAAGTACACAGCAAGGCAGACTACCAGGATTTTAGTCCCCAGGCTCTGTGGCTAGTGTCCTTCTGCCTCAGCTACTCTGGGTGCCCTGGAGCCCTGTGGCAAGCCTCCTCCCTCTTCCCTAGCTACTTATGAAGAAATCCTGTTCAAGGATTTGTGAGAGGAATTAACTTGGGGTGGTGGTGGTAGCAGTGGCGGGGTGTGGGGGGGAGTTCTTGTTTTCTGGCTTCTCATTTGACCTTACATTTAGAGATGGCTTAAATCCCCCTCTCATCTGGACCTCCATTTGTCAGTTTATAGAGTAAAATTAACCCTGACCCTCACTTAGCCTTTTACAAAAGGGAAACAGATTATTAATTAATAACCACATGAATACCAGCCAGCATTTACTCAGCACTTACTGTGTGCTGGGTACTATGCTAAGGTATTTGAAGTGTTGAAGGTCTCTAGCCCCCCCCCTGTATGGCCCCTTTCCATGTGCATGGAAATGGGGCAAAGAGGCCTGTTCTGGACCTCCCACAGTGTGTGATCCGTGGGGGAAAGCTAGGATTCTATCTTTATTCTGATTGGCTGCCCAGGGTCCTCTCTACCCAATCATAATAATGAAGGACCGCGTCTGGAGACCTAAGAACTTTGATATAGAAAAGTGCTCATTTCTTTCCTAGTGAAAGATCCCCTTTTCAAAGGAACCTTCTACTTGGCTCTCCTGGAGCTAGCCCTATGGAAACCCTGCATCCATCATGGGTGTGTTTGGCTGGAATGTATGTGCGGGGAATGTGGGGGTTGGAATGCAGGGCTTCTCTGGATCCACAAGACCCTCTAAATCCAGGGCCAGTTGGAACATGAGTGATAGTAGGGTGAAAGCCAAGAGAAGTTGAGAGACCACCCTTCTGGTGGGCTCTATTTTGGGCACATGTTTTCTTAGAGTAGATGCTCAGTTAAAGCTGCCAGGATGGATGATTGACTTCGGAACCCAGCAGAAGATGCTTAGCTCCCTCCTGTGAGACCTAGGGACTGGATGCAGCTGTTCTGGCTGTGAGTGGGATCCATGGAGAAACTGACATCTATCTGTGTTTCTGTGAACACAAACAACCACATACGTGTAGGGAGGTGCCACTGAGAGGTTGTACCACCTTGGCCATGTTGGGGGTGGCAAAGGAACAATTATACAGGGGTAGCAGTGCTGGGGCTAGTTACACAGCAGGGGAAGACACTTCTGGTGTACCTCCAAGACACCCATCCCCCCATTTTAGATTCTAGGTGAAAGGGGTTTGCGACCTTGGAAGGATTAAGGGACAGCTCATTTTGGAGAAGTCTAAGGAAGACTTGCATACAGAAATGACATGAATATGCATCCGCAGTCATATTAACTCACTCATTACTGGAGGCCCCAGTGAGAGCACCCCACACCTGCCATCACATAAGCTGGGCCAAAATGAGCTCAGGAATTGATCCAGGAACTGGCCATCCTGTCAACAATCCACACAATGCTCCATCACAATGCTCCTCTGAGAACAGGTGACATCCTGTGGGCAGGAATCATCAGCATTTTTGTCCATTGGGGCCTGCCTGACATCTGGAAAGATGTGTGGAGGGAGGGGGGGGAGGTGGGAAGGGACCTCTCATTGTTATCTTTGCTCTGGACACCCTCTGTCCAGGCATGGCTTACCTGCTTCCAGGGACAGGCCATCGCTTAGGTGACCTGAGCAACACACACTTCTGTAGGCGCTTGATGTAGGTTGAATCTAAGGGCCCTGCTGAGACCAGTATTGTATTTATGCTAAGCTTCCATTACCTGACCACTGGACACGGACGAGCTGAGCAATCCCTGCTGCCTCTCCCCTTTCCTGAGAGATGCTCTCATGTTTGGACAAAGCCTTTTAGAGGTGATGGGGGCAATAGATGGAAGGTAGGGTGGCAGAGGGGAGAAGGGAGGAAGGGCTGGTGGTAAGTGACCAAGGAGTGTCTCCAGCAGCAGCAGGTGGGGAGAGAGGAAGGAGGGCTGAGCTCCAGCCTGGAAGTCTTGGGACTGGGGTGCCACCCCACCATTGCATGCCCTTGATGGGTGAAGTCCTCTGTGTTTTATTTGCAAAGAGAGGTGATAAGAGAGGATATGTGGGTGCCCATAAATCTGACTTCCCTGTAGATCACCCATGGCTGGCAGGTCCTCCCAGAGCTCACTGACCAGAGAGGCCAGGCTACCTTTCCTTCCTGTTCATTTCTCAAGACCCAACCTTGTCCAGAAGCCTCCCTGATCTTTCCCATTCCCAGCTTCTCGGGCAGGCTCCTAATCACTCAGCAGTAGTCCTGGGATTACCTTGTCACCCAGTAGGTATTAACTATTGTTGTACCCCTGCAAGAGAGCCCCTTACCCAGGGATCACTGGCAGCTCCCACGGTGCCAGGTCTCCTTGGATCTTAGAGCATCCTTGCTAGCGAAGGCAGTGGTTTTTGGAAAGTAGATAACAAGATGAGGAGGGACAAGGAAAGGAAAGGCAGGAGGAGGAGAGACCCAGCTGGGCAAGGTGTGCAAGTGTGAGCTGCCAAGAGTTGCTGCCAGTGCGGGCGATGATTAGCTCGGGAGGAGGCGAGGCGCCTAGCCGAGTCTGGCTGCTGGTAGCAGAGCTGGCATCTGGTTGGAGACTTATCTTTCAGGACAGGAGCCCACTGGAGTTCCTCCAGACACGAGAACTCTCCCTGGGGACACCCATGAGGCTGGATGGAGACAGCTTTCTCGGAGGGGGAGCAAAGAAAACTTGGCACCCATCCCAAGCAGCTTCTGCTAGAGATGCTCTTTCCTGTGTGTGGGAGGTAGGGGAGGAGCCCAGCATGGCTGCAATAGACATAGTACTGGCACCTACCTGGCACTGCCCCATCCAAACTGCAAGGCAACAAAGTGGCTGAAGTCATACCAACGGTTGGTGCAAGCATTCCACTGCAAAGTCTCACTTTACAGTTAGAGATAGGAGGAAGAGCTCATTTTATGGAGGAGAAAAATAGATAAGCACTAACCCAAGGGGAGGTGTCAGTGTTAAACAGCTCAGGGTTAGAACCTCACTGGATTTGTTCATCAGCATGTGGGGTGTAGGGGTGGAGATGTTACTCCAAGACAGCTTGAAGTCAAGCTTAAGTGCCGAGATCTTGGTCAAGAAGTAGACAAGGAGCAGGAGAGGCTCAGCCTGCCAGTGGCTAGCTGGGCAACATCCCAGGCTCCCAGGCTGCTCTGGAAGCAGAGGGGCCAGAGGCTGCCAGGCCTGTTGGCAGTGTGGTGGCCACACTCTGGGAATGGGGAGAAGATGGGATTCAGGAATCATTACTGATGCGGTGTTCCAGCATGCTGGGCTGGCTCCTGGCAGTGCCCGCCTGGATCCCAGCTACTCTGGGTTGGTGCTCCTGCTAAGCAGGGGCTATTCTAACAACTCACTCCAAGGCTGGATACAGTCCTGAGCTTCCACATCCTCCCTAGCCTTAGCTGCATGGTCCATGGGGAACATTGCCAGACACTTTGTGCAGAGGACCTCTGCCAAGCCTGGAGGAAGCGCTGCTTTGGGGCCAGGTGAGAACAGTCAGCATCTCCGTCAAGGGGATTCTGGACCTCCCAAACAAAAAACAAAGTGGCAAGACAGGTGGGGGGAGAGAGCTGATATTCATTCAGTGACTGCAGGTACCTGTAGCAACAACCATCCTTACCATATCTCCAGGAAGTGACCACCACTGTTCCACTGGATAGGCCAGCATCAGAGATCCACACACCTCTCAATGGGGGCCATTTGGATGGCAAAGCACAGATGTGACCCTCCCCTCTTGTGTAGTAAGAGAAGTGAGAGGAAGGAGCTGTGAGTTCCCATGGGAGACCCATGGAAAGGTTTCACAAAGACAGGGCATTTGCTGAAAGGTAGAAGAAAGAGCCAGAAGAGTAGTAAAGAGGCCTAATGTTAGCTAGGAGTGTTTGAGCGGATCCTGTAGTTTTATCCCTGTGATGTGACTATTTGATTAATATCTATCTCTTCCAACAATTTGTGAGCTCTGTGAGGCCGGAGAGGATGTCTGTTTATTTATTTTTCCCCCATTATAACTTTAACATGTAGTACCCTGTGGGCAAATACTAGGGACTCAATAAGGATGTGTCAATCAAATAGCAAGTTCCTGCTTCAGCTGGGCCTCAGGCCCTTCCTCTGCCACCCCTCCCTTCTTAGGCTTTCAGACCTCCGATACCTTCCACTGCCCCCTCCCAGGCGAGAGATTCATTTAGTTGATGGGAATTCTCCCACTGCCTGCCCGCCCCCCCCCCCAGTGTGGGGCTCAGGGTCAGAGTGTACAAGGGAGGTCCACAAATACTCAAGTGTCTAAATACTTAAAAGTCATTCACTCAACCAATAGGCTGGTGAGCAAACTATATTTCCTCACTCATTCTTGGCAAGTCTTCCATCACTGGATAGCTGAAAAATATGTATTCAACTATGTTTGCAAATACCAAGGATTACTGAATTTCTGCATAACTGAGTTTTGAGTCTTTACACTGTGCGTGCCTTGGTATTCTATTGGTGGGATGCTCATGTCTATGTGAGTAATTAAACAAAGGCTCGGAAAAGGAGCTAAACCTAAAGGGAAGAGAATATGTGATATCATTTACGAGGAGCTCTGAAAGGTTGTAGAAGGTTTAGTGGTAGAGCACCTGTCTGGCAAGCACGAGGCCCTGAGTTCAAGCCCTGATAGCACTTAAAAATCGAGGGAAATGTGCTTGCTCAAGTGATTACATATTTGCCCCCATGAAATTTATTTTTCTTGCTTTTATGCCAGCAAAATTGCCAAATTGCCAAGTTGAAGGTTAAATTTTCAGTTTTGTGGTTAAGACAGGGATTTCCAGGCTGGTGGCTTGGTGGTAGAGTGCTTGCCTAACATGCATGAACCCCTGGGTTTGATTCCTCAGTACTACATATACAGAAAAAGCCAGAAGTGGCACTGTGGCTCAAATAGTAGAGTGCTAGCTTTGAGCAAAAGAAGCTCAGGAGCAGTGCCCAGGCCCTGAGTTCAAGCCCCAGGACTGGCAAAAAAAAAGAGGATTTCCATATAACGTGTTGTAGGGACCAGTGGAAATATAGATCACAATGTGATCTGTGGGTCCTCCATTAAAAAAAATGAAGCAGGTGAAACAATCTTTTTTTTCTTTTGTTAGTCCTGGGGCTTGAACTCTGGGCCTCGATGCTATCCCTGAGCTCTTCAGCTCAAGGCTAGTGCTTTACCACTTGAGCCACAGGGCTACTTCTGGTTTTCTGAGTGGTTTATTGGAGTCTCATAGTCTTTCTTGCCCGGGCTGGTTTTGAACCATGATCCTTAGATCTCAGCCTCCTGAGTAGCTGGGTTTACAGGTGTGAGCTACCGGTGCCCTGCTGAAATTAATCTTAATGGCACTATTCAATCCAACATATCCAAAATGTTTCCAACTGGCAATCAGTATAAAATTATTAATAATATATTTTAGGTTCTTGTTTAACTATTAAGTCTAAGAATTTTGGGTGCATTTTGTATTTACAGCATATTTTGAAACAAACCAGGTCCGTTTCAGAGGCTCCTCAATGATATGTAAACAATAGCTATTGTACTGGATCTTTTAGACAAAGGAATTAGAGAATAAAATGAAATCATATTCAGCATCTACTATTTGAATGAATTTTCATTAAATGTTTAAGTTAAAGTAGTCGTAAAAAGCTAAAAAAAACAGACATATCAAATGTGTTTTCTTTTTTATTCTGTGTGTGTGTGTGTGCTAGAACTGGAGCTTGAACTCAGGGCCTGGGCACTCTGACTGAGCTTTTGTGTGGAAGACTAGTGCTCTACCACTTGGAGTACAGCTCTACTTTTGTCTTTTTGGGGATAAGAGTCTCACAGACTTTCCTGTTAGGGTTGGAACCTTGATTCTCAGATCTCAGCTTCCTTATTAGCTAGGATTACAGGTGTGAGCCACTCACCTGGCTCAAATATATGTTCAAAAAAAGAATTCCAAATGATCTATTAAATCAAAAGGTGTAATTCGTGTTATAAGGTATGAAAGTAAATATGTAAATAAAGAACATTGAACTAGAGATGAAATTTCATTTAAAGTTTGTGAGAAGATAGCTTCCAATTATTGAATTGGAGATGGAACTCAAGGCTTGGGTACTGTCCCTCAGCTCTTCATCTCAAGGCTAGCACTCTATCACTTGAGCTACAGTACCACTTCCAGCCTTTTCTGCTTATATAGTACTGAGGAATTGAATCCAGGGTTCCTGCATGCTAGGCAAGTACTCCATCACTAAACCATATTCCCAGCCCTATTGAATATTTTTATCAAAATGAAACTGTTCATAGCCCTTGTACTGCATATCCATTCTTTTGTTGTAATGAATGTGGGCTACATTTCACATCTACACCTACAAATATTCTATATGATTATAGATATGACTGCTAAGGTTGCAGCTGAGTGTTTCTTCCTGCCCTGTGAAGGGGGTGTAAATGCTACAAATAATAATTAGGTAACTTGTGGGTATTTCTACAACCATTCATCGGAACAGGAAGACAGCCAGAAAATGGACACTTGGCATCACTTAGAAACAACACTTTGTTTCAAGGATCTATTACATTCAAGCTATCAGCAAGCAAGAATTTGAAAAGCTAATTAATTCTTCTTCCTACCTCAGGCCTTTTGCTGCTCCACATTCTGAAGTAAGGGGCAGGGTGCCACCAGCAGCAATTCTAGCAATGTGGACTCTTTGTGTGTATGTGTAGTGTGTGTGTGTGTGTGTGTGTGTGTGTGTGTGTGTGTGTGGTGTGTAGGTAAAACAACAGGTCCTGTAAGAATTTGCCTGTTCTGGCCCAGGGCCCCTTTTTTGTCTGAATGATGCTCCTCCTTTAGGGCTCCTTGAGCTGAAACCTTGCCTGTAAGGTCTGCAGTATTTGGTCGAACAACTACTTCTGCTACAATCATTCACTTCCCAAAACAGGCCCTCCAAATCCTCCTCTGGGGGCTTCTGCTGTATTGGGTAATGAATTCGCCATTTCCATGGCATGTAGGACAATGCTCTCTCACCCATGAAACACAGTAAGCAGGTGGTCAGGGGCAGACCAAGAGAATGGTTTTCTTCATGTTTCTGTTACTCCTTACTCTTCCTAAGAAGGGCCAGGTGGGAATTTCCCACAATCCTCCACTCCAGTTCCAACGTTCTGAATGGTGGTGGTTCTAAGAGAGTCTTCTCTGGGTATTCTGACCCAGCTCAGCAGGGGTGGCTGGTGTGAGGTAGGTCAGGAGGATGATATTGGGACATGTTGTTGACAGCATTTTGCTTGTTTCTGTATCATTTTCCTCCCTTGAATGCATCTTTCTTGCTCAGCACCTTGTATATGTATATATATATATATATATATATGTATATATGTATATATGTATATACACACACACATATACATATATGTATATATACATATATGTATGTATATATACATATACATATATATATATGTATATATACATATATAATGGTAGAGTGCTTGCCAGCATACACACACACACACACACACACACACACACACACACACACACACACATATATGTACACCAGACCCACTGTTTATAGCTGCAGTCAGCTATCTTTGGCATGGGCTTATGCCAGGCCCAGGAAAAGGGTTACAAAAAAATAAATCCAAATGATCTGTATCCTCAAATAGTTAATGGCCCAGGAGAAATAGGAAGGCTAGCAACAGACCCTTTTGAGGACTGGAGCCTCAAGAAAGTGTTCAATCTGAGACTTGCAAGCAAAAGCTCCCATAATTCAGCCTGGAGAGATTGTGAGGCTTCCGTAGAGAGGAGACAAATTGAACTACTTGTTGAACGCAAGTGTGGACAAATGAGCCTGAGGCTGTGGCTGTGAATTTTAAAAATGTGGGGAAGGATTGTCTGGGAAGTTTTCATTGCAATCTGCGCCAGACATTCCTGAGCTGAAAGCTGGGGCAGGGTTTGGGGCGGGGGAACTCCTAGATCAAGAGAACCAAGGCTAGATCCCAGGGATGGACTTGGAGTTTCTGCTTGGCTCTACCCAGCAGTACCTGCTGAGAGAGACAAGCCCAGCAGGAGTCAGGGCCTAGGAAAAATAGCCCTGCTCCTCCTGTGAGAGAGATGAGCTGTTGCTGCATGAGACAAATCTCTTTTAATTTTGTTCTCTGGAGGGGAGAGATGGAGGGTTGGAGTAGAGCAAGAGAATGGCTCAGTGAATAATGGCCTTGCTGCTTCCACTGACACCCTAGGTAAGGGGAGAAATGCCTCCTCCCCTGGGCCTATCCTGGAGCTGGCTGGTCACTAGGGGACAAGGGGACTGTCTGCTTGGCTTCTTCTAGGATTCAGGACTTGGAAAAGTTCGAAGCCATCCAACAAGAGCTTCTGAAAATGTCCCCCCTGAAGTGCCAAGGGAACCTTGTTGGTGGGGGTTCCTCAGCAAGTCAGCTACCCCTGAACAGTGGGAATATGTTGCACAAGTCAGGATTTTTAAAAAAAGGTAAAGTGTGTGTGTGTGTGTGTGCCTATCATAAGAATTACTCCTGGGTTTCATCAAAAGGGGCTACGAGGGCTGGGAATGTGGTAGAGTGTTTGCCTAGCATACATGAAACCCTGGGTTCAATTCCTCAGTACCGCCTACACAGAAAAAGCCAGAAGTGGAGCTGTGGCTCAGGTGGTAGAGTGCTAGCCTTGAGCAAAAAGAAACTCAGGGACAGTGCCTAGGTCCTGAGTTCAAGCCCTAGGACCGGCAAAAAAGCAGGGGGGCGGGCGGGAAGGGCTACGATTGGGAAGAATGATGGAAAGGGGTGACATTGACCAGGATGCATTGCACTCACCATCTAACCCAATGAATTGAAAGCCCTTTGTGCAACTACTTCAAGGCAATAATAATCTAAATAAATAACTAAACAAATGATAGAAAGGGGGCTACAATCCCACCTAAGTTAGACCTCCCGGCTCTTCTCCTTTGCTTCACAGAAGGGTCTCATCATGGAGGTTGAGGAGGGCTTTGTGAGGGCTGATTTGGGTGATAGTCATCTTTATCTGTACTTCCTCTTGGTCTCTAAAGCCTCTGGCTAAAGAGGGACATTGAATGAGGGGAACTTCTCTCTTCCTATGAACAATGGTTGGGGTAAGATGTGGAGCAACAAAGCCAGGTTCCTATCACTGCCTGGTGTGGGCCGCCATGTGGATGAGTTCTTGTTCCTACTCCCCCAGGGTCTAAGGAGCTGAGAGGAGCCCTGAACTAGAAGAGGCAGACGGACACCCCCCTGTGTGGACCGTCCCCTGGGCTATCACAGGCCTGATCTCTGTTCCCTATCCAACCAAAGGACATCCAGAAAGGATGTGGGGGTAGCAGCCCTCTAAGGGGTGACTAGATCAGATGGTTCTGAAGCCAGAGTGGGCAGGGGGAGAGCCAGGGAGGAAGAGGTAGGAGGGTGTTCAGGTAGCATTCCTGATGAGAGCAGAGGTTTGGGGCAAAGTGAAAGAGTATTGAGGGAGTCCTATTTTTGCTGGTGATGGAGCAGCCACCAAAAGCTGGTGCTGAGAACTTTAAACGCAGACAGATAGTTTCTAAAGTTTTTAAATGAAGCCAGCCTCAATCCCTGCTTTAATGAATAGTTCCTCTGGGCAAGGCTCATCTGTGCATTGCACTGCATTTTATCTATCCATTAGATGGTGGGGGAGAGGAATCAGCACAGTGCAACTCTTCTTAGCAAATGAAACATGAAGATACCAGCAGTTCACACTGGATGCCTATAGCTTATGCCTGAAATCCTAGCTCACTCAGGAGGCTGAGATCTGAGGATCACAGTTCAAAACCAGCCCAGGCAGGAAAGTCTATGAGACTCTTCTCTCCAATTAACTATAAAAAAGCTAGAAGTAGAGCCATGGCCCAAGTGGTAGAGTACCAACCTTGAGTAGAAAAAACTAAGCTACATCACCCATGCCCTGAGTTCAAGCCCCAGAACTGGCACAACATACACACACACACACACATACACACACACACACACACACACACACACACACACACAGAGTAAGTATAAACATGTATAAATGTTCATTGAGGACAAATGGAAAGTAACAAGGACTTAGAAAGATCTAAGTAGAAATAGTTGTGGGAGGGGACTCTGTAACTGGGGGCAGGAGTCAGTAAACAAAATCTGTAGAAGGCCATTGATTGGCACTAGGCTCTTGTACTGGGTCCAACAGACCAAACCAATATGGAGTCACTCATGCTAAATGAAGCTAAGGAACTTAGGAGCACACTCATGCAACAAATGGCTGAGCTTTGGGTCAATTACAGCAGCTGACTGCTAGTCAATGGTGGGTGACCGACTGTGTCACACAAGACAAATGCCAAGCTAAGTGAGCCCTGAAGCCCACTCCTGTCTTTATGGATACTTCTGTTTTCCATCCATGAATCCTGCCTGGCCAGGTTGCAGCCCTTGCATGCTTTGATCCTCTTCTCTTTCTAACAGCTGCCCAATTCTAGAATCATGTGTAAAAGACAGGCAAGATCTCCAAGCTACCTGTACTGTAATTTTGATTTCTTTTCTTTTTATTTTCTTTTACAGTACTGAGGTTTTTGCACTCACTTACTAAGCAGTTACTTTGCTGCTGAGCCATGCCTGCCTGCAGCCCTTTCTGGATCTCATTATTTTTGAGGTAGGGTCTCACTTTTGCCCAGGTACATGCCTGGATATAATCTTACTAATTTTTTTTTCTGCTTCTGTCCTAAATGGGATGGCAGGTGTGTGCCACCACACCCATCTTTTCCCATTGAGGTGGAATCTCTTGGACTTTCCTGGTTTGGCTGGCCTGGAACTTTGATCCTCTTGGTCTCTCAGTCTCCTATGTATCTGGGCTAACACGTGTATGCCACTTCACTCAGCTATTGACTGAGAAGGAGTCTTGGGCTGGTCTTGAACTTCCATCCTCCCAAGTAACTAGGATTACAGGTACAAATCTCTGGCAGCTGTAACCGTGACCTCTCACAAGTCAAACTCCACTTGGAAGTGTTTATAGATAATCCACCTACCTCTGTTGGTTTGCCCTACAATTTTTTTAAATGTGATGATAGAAAAAGACAATACATATTCGTTAGAAACTATCCTCCGAATTTGGGATACTGATCTTTTCCCAGGCTAGCAATATGCAGTCAGATATCACCATGCAGCTGCAGCTCCCACTCTGAGCCAACCAGCCAGGTTACAAGGGGAAACAGCCACACTTGAAAGTGTGCTGTGATGCCAAACCTTGATGCTTGGTAGAGGAGGAGGGTTAAATACACTTCCAATTTGTAATCTTTTCAATTTATGATTGGCTTACCAGGGCATAACCTGATAGGAAGCAGCAAGACCTCTGTACTTTTCTTTCCTGGAAGTGTGTGACAGAGCTGTTTGGGAGCTGGCCTCTGACTTGGGAGGAGGCTAAGAACTTTGGTGTTACACAGCTTCTAGCTCAGTTCTGAATGCATAGGATGTGGAGATATCCCTACAGGCATATTAAGAGAAAGAAGGTTCAATGGGGCAGAGGTGGGATAAATTATTGAACTATCTGAAGCTGCTTTTGATGATAAGAAAGATCCTGAGAATGCTGGGAAGGGAGAGGGGGAAGTGACTTGGGTGTTGGCTTGGGTAGGATTACAGCAATGACATTGGGGGGGGAGGGTAGTTCAGGGAGGAGGGTAGCAGGGACAAAGACTAGGCTCTGAGAGCACTTTGGAAACCCAACCATTTTCTTCTTGGACCACCTCAGAGGTAAAAATAATTATGGTCTGAAATCATGGTCTATCTGCCTTTCTAAGGTTTATTGGCTTTTTTACTCAAGGCTCTATCATTTGAACCACATCTCTACATCCAGCTTTAGGTGGTTAATTGGAGTCTCATGGACTTTCCTGCCCTGGCTATCTTGGAGCTAAGAGCCTCCTAGTAGCTGGGATTACAGGTGTGAGCCAATGGAGCCAGTGAACATTTAGCTCTAGAAAGTGCAAGTCCTGTGGGTTGCAGGCAGCAAGGGAAATAAGTCCTCCGTTGCTTCCTGTCTCCTACGCTGTAGAACACTGACTGCGGAGCTGGGCTGGCTCGGGGTTTCTCTCTGCAAGGCTGGCCTGTTTGCTACTTCACTGCATAACAGATGGATGACACGGAGGCTCCATTTTTCTCCTATAGCAGTGGGAAAATGAATCTCGCCAAGTGTTGCCGACACCATCCTACCAGGTTCCACATTCATCGCAGACCAGGGCCGCTGACAGAGCCCAGGCCATCCCTCAGCCCTGTGCCGGAGCCCAGGGACACTGTGGTACACATTTAGCATCTCTCCTTTCCTCGTGCCGGCCCTCCCTCATCTGCTTTGGCTGCTGCTGGAGTCTGGGCCTTGGAAAAAGATGCTCCAGGACAGGGAGAAAAAAAAGTGAGCCTGTGGCCTGGGAGGAATAAAGAGAAGGCATTGCACCCAGAGCCCAGACCTTCTCATCCCACACAAACAGAAAGCAAGACAAAGGACACATCTCAATGGAAGGCCTTGAAGGCTAAGGGTATTTGGGAGAGAGGCAATAGAAAGATGGAAGAGGCACCCTGAGTTTGAATCCCAGCTCTGTTACCAATGATGCTGTCGCATGTTGAACAAATCACTCCACTGTTTGGGTTCTTGGTTTCTTCCAGAATTTGAATAGATTGCTTTTAGTGTTAGAATAGTGTTCTTTTAGTATTTAGAATTAGTGATTCTAGATTTAACAACATACATTGGAATGTAAAGACATGGGCCTGAGGCTCCCTGTGGGCTAGACCCTGAGCCAGGTGTGTGTGGGTTGGGGAGCTCAGTAAAATAAGGTCCCAGTCCTCAGGAAGATACACAGAACTTGAGCTAAATAGAAGGCCAGGTCGTGGCAGATGCTGTAAAAATAGCTGAGGCCAGTGGGGGACAAGGGACAGAAGAGTGTGCGTGTGTGTGTGTGTGTGTGTGTGTGTGTGTGTGTGTGTGTGTATGTGTGAGAGAGAGACAGAGACAGAGACAGAGACAGAGACAGACAGACAGACTGACAGACTGACAGACTGACAGACAGACAGACAGACAGCCATTTAGAAAGGTTAGGCCAGGAGGGCAAAGATCCAGGACTTCAGGACTTTAGGAACTGGAGTTTCATGAAACTGACTTTAGGGGTTCAGTGCCAAGCAGAGGAGCAGAAGGCAGCTCCCAGGACTTGCTGTGGGACTTGATGCTGGGACACCTAGTCTGTGCACCTTCTTGGAATATGAGTACAGCTTATCAGGAGGCTCAGCCCAAGGGGAGGTCATTTGTTCACAAAGCCCACCCATTGCTCCCTGGCCATGCCCTGCCTTGAAAAAAAAAACAGCCCCCATTTGGAGACAGTTACCTGGCTGTCATTCTCTGCTCCTATTTTTCTCTCCCCCTGGCTGTGCTGACTGCAGAAATCTCTCCCTTGGGAAGGGGCCAGGCTGGTATGTCTAGAATTCCCTTTCCTAGTACAGGGCCTCATCAGGAAGACGAAGATGCAGGCCTTGGACGAAGATAGAAGAAGAATGGAGAGTGGGGGAAGTGGCAGTTGGCCAGCTAGCTGTGGCGTCCTTCCTGTCTGTGAACACAGCCCAGGAGAAAGGCCAGTGTGGGCTCAACTCCCTGCTTGTAGGCCTGGGCCTTATCTGCTCTCTGTAGATAGACATCTTGGCCTGGCTGGGTGCTGTGACCCTCAGTGTTCCTTGGGGCTCTGTGTCAGGCTGAGGAGTGGGAAGGGGTACTGTATGCAGTGTGGCCTGGTAAACAGTTCCCGGGCCTTGTCTTAGGAGATCACATCCAGGGGCTTGCCTGTCTTCACTAAGCATTGCTATCCCACTATGATGTACCTTGAATAAGCAGGCTTGCTGCCACAGATTAGGAAAGTTCCAGGGAATTGAACCTTAGGAAAAAGCTGGCCTTGAAGAATACTTTAAAGGTAGATGTTCCCAACATCAACTTCTCCTAACTCTCCTTTGTTGTTCTCATCTCTGCCTGCCCCAACTTACCAAAGTACCCATCTCTTTCTTTGCTGGGGACCTTCCAACCACGCTGCCCCTGAGATGACTCCATTTAAAAAGGGGGGTCTTAACTCAAATGCCAGGCCAGAAAGCAAAACATCACTAGCATCAGATGGGGATGGAGCCTAGATCTCTACCATCATCTCATCTCAGGAATTCATCCTTTGGAAAAAAATGAGAAAAGAAGAGCTTGCATTTGCTGAATCAAAGCGGCAGGCTGGACATTTCTTGTTATTTGTGTGCAGTTACTCCTTTAATCCTCTGAGATAAGTGGGGTTTTTTTTTGGTGCCCATTTCCTGGCTGAGGAGAAGAAGCTCAGAGAAGGTTAATTCTTCCTCTGGCCAGGCCAATTGGGTCAATGTCACCCAGGTGTCCTTTCTCCTCCCCTTTGCCCAGCCTCTTGAAGGGTTCTCTCTGTCCACAGAATCTCTCCTCTGTCTTCTCAGAAGCCCTATTGGCTGCCATGCAAAGAACAGCGTACCCCCCTACCCCACCCCTTGAAGGAGGGCTTCTGTCCCCAGGCTCATCTTTCCAGGCACTAACCCTGAAGGAATCATTTCATTAGCGTTAATAGTTAATAACTAGCCCCTTTAACTGTGAAGTGTTTCCACACACAGGGCCCTCCAGTCTGCTATCAGGAGCAGATAAGCATCTTTGTAATTAACTCAGTGATGGTTGGCATGTAAATGGTATCTCTCTGGATGCTAGGAACCCATTTATTTACTGTTTTACGTGTGAAGTAGATGTGGTCTTGGCCAACCCTCTTTCTGACAAGCTCTTAGACTCACAGGAACTCACAGGAAGGTTACTTAAAGGAGGTGGGCAGCATTCCCCCTCTGCAAAGACCCGCTGGGTGTACCAGGCTGGGAGGGCTGGCTGGTTTAGCTGCCTTCCTGTCCTGGGTCCAGGAGAAAAGCAAATCAAAGAATTACAGCTCTGTGAGTCTGCCTTCACCCCTGGGATCTGGGTCTACCTATCATCGAATCAACTCTGCTTGATGCTATAGGCTAGCACCAGCTGCCGCTGGCTAGAGCTCCACTGGGACTGGGGCTCTCACTGCCCATGTTGTGGGCTGTGTACATGTGTGCAAGCATAGAGTGCATGCATACGTGTATGTGTGGGGCGTGTGCAGTATGTGGGTGTGTAGGAGTGCATGAGAGGATATGGGTCTGTATGTGCATTTGGAGTTCAGCTGGTGGAGATATGGGTGTGTATGCTGCTGGCCGCCAGCCCATTTCCTCTTCCTCTGACAAAGGCTGCACTTTAATCACTTGACTAGACAGGTGCTTTCTTGTGTTCTTCTGGAGTGGGGTTTTCTGAGAGTGGGGATTGTCATTGGAGATTTCCTAGCAGAGCTATTCTGCCAGAATGTTCTCTTCTCCTTTCATCTCTTTTATCCCTCACTCTCTAAAAGATATAGTCACTTCCCAGTGGGCCAACCAAAGTCCAGCCCCCACTGCCTGGCTAGAGATTCAATAGGAGGTGAATCTAGACACGGAGCCTAGAGAGCATGGGGGTGGGTTTGTATGGGGCGAGGGGGTACCATAACGAAAGGGGATCACCCAGCTCCATCACAAAGAGAACCAAAGTCCCTAGGGCCAGGAATGCTTGAAAAGAAGAACATCCGTTATGCTACATTTTCAGTAGTTCAGGAGGGATGCGGTTCCTCCCCATACCACAGAAAGTATGGCCTTGCCTGAGGAGGTAAAGGATGGAAGGATCTGAGCTGGGTGGGCAAGGGGCCCTGTGGCTGCCTGCTCCTTCTCTCCAGGCTAAATCCACTCCTAGGTAGGAGCTGTTAAGGTCTCCCAGCTGTGAGGATGGGCCTGATCTGCAGATGGGGTGAGGGCTGGGTCACTGGGGCTCTGCCTGGGGCACAGAGTCCAGGGCCAGACCCTTAGGGGATGTGGAGTCCAGATCCTCTCTCTCAGAGTAGAGGAATGGAGACACAGGAAAGTTGGCCCTGGAGAGTTGGAGGCTCGGGAAACTGAGGCCACACTTCTGGCCTTATTCGAGCTTTTCCTGGCAGGACCACCTCGCTTCCGCATCCCTAGTCTCCCTTCTGACATATTGGCCAAACGGTGGGCATTTTCTTCCTCATGTGCCCCTCCAAGCTATCCTTTGCATTAACTGCCTGCTTCCCACATTTGCTCTCTCCCTGTGTTGTGGGTATAAACTATGTGTAAAGAACCCTGTACATGTGCGAATCTTTTTCTCTGAGGCTATGAGGAAATCTTTTCTTTGGCTGTGTAGTCCAATTCCTCTATCAGAGGGAAGAAGGCAGGGGGTGGGTTGAAAGGCTTGAGTGGGGGCCTGGATTCATACCCTGATGCCTCAGACTGAAGGTGCTGGAGGGCTCAGCCAGACTCTGGATGTAGTGGCCCAGCTCATGGCCAATGGAGAGAGCCTCTGAGCCTCTTATGGATGAGGGCTGGATGGGGCCCTGGGAACTGATGCCATGGGGCTTTGGCTCTTGGCTCTGCTATGGATTTACCATGTGTCATGAGGCAGATCATAGCACTTCTCTGAGCCTTGGTTTTTAACCATCTATGATGGTAGTGCCTACCTTTCTTGGGGGTTGTGAAGGGTCAAAGAATGGCTATCATGTGGCCAGTGGGCAGTGAGCTCTTGGTAACTGCTCGTGGTTATTTGATGTGTCTCCTTCCTCTGTGCCTTGCCACTGGGTTAGATCTATGGCAAGGTCTAAGAAACACTCAATGAGCACTAATATAGCAGCGATGAGGAAAGGGAGAGTGGAGAATAACAAAGGAGGGGTAACAATGCTCCACAAGCAATGTACTCATTACCTTACTCATGCATCTTTACAATAAAACAATTAAAAATGAGCATCAATATGGGAGGGATGCAAGGTCTAGGGGGATGTCCTCAGCTCCTCTGTTTCTCTTGTTTTAGCCTTAGGGCTGGAAAGAGAGCCAGGGTCCTCAGTGGAAGGGCAGGGGCGGGCTCCCACCTAACTTTCTAGACCCCAAGCAAGCCCAGCTCTGTACCTGCTCAGGAAAGCTCCAGGACAGCGCTGCTTGGAGTGGTTAAATGGTTGCTATCTGGAACTAGAGGTCCCGGAGGGAAAGGAACACGTCCCTCCAGCAGTGGCTGAGAGGCCAAGAGTGTACCATCTGTCCCAAACACTATCCAAACCTGTGCCTCAACCCCCATCTCCTCCAGCCCGGTTCCCACCCATGAGCCACGGGTTCTTTAGCAACCCTTTCCTAATTCCCTCCCACTGTCACCTTCTCCCTCCAGTCACCTGTCAATCTCATCTGGATGTAGCGAGACAGCGGGTGGGTTTTGAGTTCCAGCCAGGTCATGTCTAAACTAGAGACCTTGAGCAAGCTCCTTTCCCTCTTTTGTGCTTGTGTCCTCATCTATAAACTAGGGATAGGGACTCCTGCCTCCTGAGAATCTTGGTAGAACACAAGTATTGAACTCGTAGTCAGTGGGTATCGCCTGTTAGGGCAATTTCCTTTTTTTTTTTTTTTTACAAGTAGGGAAATAAGGGCTCAGAGCTGGTGGTGTATTGACTGAATCTCACACAGCAAACACATGGTCAGACCTCCAGAAGCCCCCCCCCCCCCACCAACTTATCTAGGGAAGTTTGGTCCCTTCAGGTATGAGTTTCCTTCTTTGGCCCATTTATTGTATTTATACTTTTTCTGTTTATCCCTAGAAACTATCTCCTTGCCACCACACCCCCTCCCACCGCCCCGGCTCCCCTCAGCATCCTGACATTCTCTTAAGGGGAACACAGTGCTTAGTATGTGGTAGGTACTCAGTTAATATCGGTTGGAGACAGGTCTGGCAGGGCAGTGCAGGTTGGCATGGACAGGGAGGCGGGGTAGAGCTGGGCAAGGAATGAGCCCTGGGGTGGGGGGACCAGCTAAGCATTTCCTCCAGCAGCTTTTCCCCCTTCTCTGCCCTACTCTGGCTGGCTGAGAAATCTCATTTTTTAGTGAGTTGATTCATGGGCTTGGCTTCTTGGTGCTCCCTGAGCAGCTTTGTCAATAACTATTCTTTACAAGGTCCCTCGATCCGTTTTGGGGGTTGAAGACAATTTTTTTTTTAAAGAGGAGTTCAGTGGCATAGCCATTCCAGCGGGGCTGTTAAGTTAATGCCCCACCTTGCCCCTGCCCGGCCTGCTTCAGCTGCTGGAATTCCACCGGGGTCAGGCACTGTTGCTGTTTCTTGCAATTAACTTTCTAGTTTCTCACGAGTGGACCAAAGGTGAGGGATGAAGAGAAAGGGACACAAATGACGGAGCCGCAGGGCCGGTTCTATTTCAATGTTTGATGGGTGACTTTTGGCACACAGCGCCTCTCCTCTCTGGGCCCTGATCTCCAGTCCTTAAAGCAATGGCAAAAGCCATTATAACAGTTGTACCCACATCAATCCTGCAGTGGCCTGGGGTCTCGAGCCCATGCAGCAAGAAAGCTCTATCATCATCCTACATGGCAGTGGATAAGACTTGTCCATCTTCCCTGTGGGGCTGGGACTTCCTTGATGACAGACCCTTATGGCTTCCTGGACTCCTGGCAGAGCCCCCCTATCCCCCGCACCCCCACCCCCCAGTAGGAGTTTAATTTGTGCAATGAACAGCTCCACACTGCAAGTTCAGTCCATTCTGGACACCTCCATGGTTTCCTCTCCTCGGTCCCCAAGAAACCACAGGGGGATGCTTTGCTACATGTAATTTTCTACACTGATTAAGGGGATTCCAACTCCAAACACTTGCAATTGTCCAGTACCTGCCAATCCCCAGCACAGTGTTGGATACCAGGGGCTCGCTAAAGTGACCTGGGACCCTCACAGGAGCCCCATGGTCCAGCCTTATGCAAAAACGTGTGGCCAAGTCCATTCACTGAGACCCTCCACGTAGGGCAACCTAGGGTAGGTGTGCCTGCCCGTTGCCAGGCAACCTTCATACATGGGCTCATGTAACTCTCAAGAAGTCTGGGGTTGGCATGATGGGTGGAGCTGCTGGTCTCAGAAGCCTAGCATCTTTCTGTGGTGGCCCATGGGGAAGTGCCAATGCAGTCCACCAAGAGATGGCTGCTGGCAGCCACCTTGGCCAAACTCCTTCCCCCTCAAGCTTGCAGCCTCTGTGCTCCACACCCTGGGTTGCTATCTGTGCTGGGGCAATGATATCCAGGACAAGGAGATACTTATGCATGCTCCCAGGCCAGCCACAGACCACTGACAGGGCGGGGTGCATGCATCATGCCTGTTTGGGCCTTTTCCCACTGGTCCAATAGCAAAGGAAGAACTGAAGACAACAAAGGAAACCGAAGATGCCCAGGTGGACATCATAACCCTTGGCCTTCTCCTTAGTTTTCTCTGCCCTTCCTTTTTTCTACAAGTCCCGAGGCCCCCTTTGAGCCAACCAATCACAGCTGACTCCTGGTTGGAGGAAGAGGAACAATTCTATGAAGGACACATCCAATAGCTCTTTCGTCTCTTATGAGGGTCCTGTATGGTAGAAGAAGGAAAAGCAGGACCCCAAACTGCCTGGGCTAGCCAGTCATGTGATATACTGTGTGTGTGTGTGTGTTTATGCCAGTCCACCCAAGGAAGAGACTGCCAATCACCAGTCACCATGTACTGTCTGATCACGGGAGCTACGGCCCCCATCCCCAGGCTGATGGCCTCCATTTATTTATGAAAAATCTGACACAGTGGTGGGTAAAACCCAAGAGAAAAGTGACTGTGTGGGAGGAGGGAGAGGAGGGCGTCAGCTCCCTTCTGCCTTTGCTCACTTCACCAGAGGTCTCTGCAGTCCTCCCTGCCCCAGGGGTTGTATGTGGGGATGGGGTGGGGGGGAGACAGTGGCTCCCAGCCCTGCCGTGCAGAGGGGAGGGAAGCGGTGGTGAGCAGAGCAGAGCTGAGCAGGCTGGGTGGCTAAGGCGCAATAGTGTTGACTTTGCTGGGGTTGGGAGCAGGCGGCACCCAGGCCTCCCTGGGCCTGCAGACCACAGTGCTTAGGATGTTTGGCCAGAGAGGTAGGAGGAACCCCCTTCCCCTTCCCCGCTTGGACCCTAGCCTGTGGGCCAGAGAGAATCCCAGGGAGACCCCAGGAAGGTGCTGTCTTCACACCAGATCAGCTCCAAGTCTTTGAGGAGTTGGGGGGGATGGTCACCCAGAAGCCAGCAAATAACAATGACATTGCCCCCAGACCGCCCCCCCCAAATGTTTTGTCTGCAGCAAGATCCTTGGCAAGGCAGGCAGCTGCCACCTCCCACCCTGCAGGACAGAAATCCCTGAATATTAGTTTGAGAAAAGTCTTTGTGCATCCTGTGACACAAGCCCCCTCCTCCCCCACAGTTCCCCTCACACAGAGGGGTGGGAGGAGACAGGAGCCATGGAAGGCAGGGCCGGGCACAGTGTGGATCCACCTTGCCCACCCGGAGGAGTATGGCCTCCGTGCCTGACTCTTGGGGCGGGGTGGGGAACAGGGGGTTACCTTGCATGGGAGGAGGTTTAGGCAGGGGAGAGCAAGGCCAGGCTCCAGGTCCTCCTCCACTTGGAATGGGCAAGAAGCCCGTAACCTCCGGCCTGGGACTGGATGGACAGACCAGGGAGGCAGTGGCTGGCTAGGAGCAAAGCAGTGTGTGTGGGGGGAGAGAATGGGGGAGGAGAGGACACGAAGTAGAAAACCAGTTCAGCGCCCTGGTTAGTGTGAGCTGGGAGGGCAGGGGGGGTCCCAGCTAAATCCCATCCAGAGCAGAACATGGGTGTGTGTGTGTGTGTGTGTGTGTGTGTGTGTGTGTGTGCGCGCGGTGGGGGTGTCCATAGCACCCCGGATGTCACTTCTATGCAATCTCTTTGATTCTGCGCATGTAATTGTGCAGGTCTGGGGGAGGCGTGGGCCGCCCAGTGCCCGTCACATCGGGGCAGCTCCAGCCTAGGTCTTCCTCCTCCTCCTCTTCCTCCTCCTCCCCAGCAGGTACAGAGTCATAGGCCAGCTCCTCTGAGGGCAGCGTGGTAAACGTGGTGAACTTGACCCTCTTGCGCTTGGAGGTGGGTGAGCTGGCAGGGTCCTCTGCTTGGTCCCGGGCAGAGCCCCCCGAAGAGCCGTCACCACGCCCATGCACCTGGCTCTGCACGCTGGTCTGGGAGCTGCCGCTGCTGTGGTGGTCACCATGGCAGCAGGCGGGCACGGTTTCCAGAGGGTTGCCCGTGGGTGGCGAGAGCTCACCTTGGACCCGGAGAGGCTGCCCGTTACCCAGGAACACCCAGTGGTGAGAGTGGTCCATGCTGGTCTGGCCCTCGGGGGGGATGCGCTTGTGCCGGTAACGCAGCACAAAGACAATGCAGTTGATGAGGAAGACAAGGATGGCCAGGCAGAAGACACCCAACAGTGCGTACATGCCGATCTCCAGGTCCGTCAGGCCCCGGGGCATCTGCAGGAACCCCGTGGGCAGTGGCAAGAAGTCTTCCGTGGGTAATGCTGCAGGGTTGGATGTGCCCAGGCCAGGGGCCTCCAGGGCAGGCACCGCTGTGCCCAGAGGACCAGCTCCCCGGGCTTCGTCCTCACCCCCACCAGGCCCAGGCTGGCTGGGGCCGGGGTAGTCATACGTAGGGTCCTCCTCCTCCCGCCCGAAGTGTACACGCAGCCCCACGGGGGTGGTGGCCAACACGCTCTTGCGTTTGGTTTTCTGGCAGCTCTCGGCGATGGTGAGTTCTGCCCGGAGCAGCTCCCCTGTCCCCTCGGCCTCGGCCACCACCAACGGGAAGGCTCGGTCCTGAATCACGGTGGCCACTCGCTCGTCCAGACTACTCACCAGCAGCCCATAGTCCCGGGGGCTGTAAAGGGAGAGTGGAGCTGTGGTACCATCACTGTAAGATATCCAGAGACTCAGGAGGGCTTCCTGGAGGAAAAGGAGGGAAAGGAGGAGGAAGAGACTCAGAGAGAAGGTATTAGAGAAGCCCAAGAACATTATGTAGGCCTCACACTACCCCTTGAATAGCATTCTTCTGATGAACTGATGGACTGGAGGTAAGTTATGCTGTGGGTTCAACTCAAGGCTCTTCTGCTGCAGCATCATTACACCTGATCTGGGAAACCCCCTCATCAGACTTTTGTTAAGGAGAATGTACACCCACCCAGCTGTAGACAAGGAAGCAGAGCCCAGGAAGCCCATGGGCATGGGTAACTGAGAATCAGGAGCAGAGGACACATGCACTCCTAGCCTGGCACTGGCGCCCACCGATTCACTACCCCATGCCGCCCTCAGTAACTTTTCCACACTCATCCTGGAACCAGTGCCTAAGCGGTGTAGAGATGGATTTAGGGACTTCCTGCAGCAGGCAGAGGTGATGGCATTCTGAGAGTCCAGGAGAGAGTGCTCAGCAGGAGCACGGGGACCCCGTGGAGGCCAATGCGGTGGGGTAGCAGGTGTGTATCTTCCAAGATCTCAAATCCTAACTTGGGGGTTCAGAGCACATGGCAGTGGAGAACCCCCCTCACCCCCATCCTCTATCCATACCCTAGACTTCCTGGCTGAGTGGCTGCTTACCTGCTTGAGGAAGCTGAGGGTCTGCTGTGCGGCTGTGGTGGCCAGGATGGTATGGCTGCTCCCAGGGCTGGGCCGGAGGGAGAGGGCCAGGCTGGCCACCACCTGGGCCTGCAGCTGTGTGATGCTCACTTTCTCCTCTGTCACGGTCAGCATTGTCTCCCCCAGCACAGCCTCCGTCAACGGGGACACCACCTGAGGCATAGCAGGCTGGGGTAGGAGACCACCAGGAAAGCAACAGACCCTGTCTGTGGTCCCCACTGGGCCCAGAGTCCTATTATTAAGCTTAAAGGGCCCCAGAGGGGATGAGGCAGTGAGGGGGGGAGGAAAAGTCAGGGTTCCTGGCTCTGCCTTAGTTTGCATGTGTAAGAACAAGGGTTCAGAGGTCATGGGAGGATAGGGGGCTCATGGAAGCCAGGCAGCAGTGTGCAATGCCGCCGGCCGGCTGAGCTGATCTTCAGGAAAACAACCCAATGTCAAGAGGACAGAAGGGAGTGGTGGGAACTATGGCAGACAAGTGCCCTCATGCTCCACATTGAGAGGGGGCCCCTCATATCAAACCTGGCTGATTACTGCCAGGTGGCAATGGTGGCCCAATATTGCTAGATTCTTTTTTTTCCCTCTTCTTCTTGTAAAAACCAGAAATCTAGATTATTTTTTTTTTAAAACGAGAGGCTTCACATGTGAAATGTTGGATCGATTATTTCGTAACTAAGAATGTTTTCTGTAGGCCTCTCCAGCTTTTGGATCACTTGTGTACAATCCCTACCTAGACACCCAATAGTCAGGAAGAAAGGTCAACGTGGGGTCCCTAGCCACTGCCCCCCCCCATTCCAAGTTGCCTGCCTACTGACCCTCTCTATACCTGCTCTTGGAGAGGGGTCCACGTGAGTACCCTCGCCGAGTTAGGGAAGGGTTGATAAAGATAGAGAAAACTTGGAGTGATGGCTTTACCACAGCAAAGCTTGACCTTAAAAGGTGCAGGCAGAGGGGCAAGACTGAAGGAAGCGTGGGGAGGGACTAGTGAAGACTGCTCCCGGGAGACCAAGGCTTCTCCACCCACAGGTAACACAGCCTCCAGTGTGCTTGGATGGAACCCCTTCCTACCTTGAAGGGGGTAGTGCCTGGCTCCAGGCCCGCCAGGGTGCTGCTGTCCACCAGGTGTGCCACTCTTGGGTCGCCTATCCGCATGAAATCACTGACCAGGTCTGTGACCTCCACCAGCCAGTCTGGGCCCAGCATGGTGACTACCTGGTCGGTGCCCTCAGAGGATGTGGTATGGAACTGGGTGAACACCTGCAGCGTGGCATGCTGGTACTGCAGAGTGCAGCCGCGGCTGGCGCTCTGCCGCCGTTCCTCCTCCTCCTCCTCCTCATCCTCACTCTCTCGGGCTGACCTGGGGGCAGAATGAGCCAAGCTCAGAGCCAGCCAGGTGGAGAGAACCTTATGCTGGCTCTAACTTGCATGAGTCATGGTCCTCGTGGTTTTTCCTGCTGGATCCTCTCTGTCTCTCCCCATGGCGGAAGTTCAACAAATAGCACCCCTCTTCCCTGGTCCAGGTCTTCCACTGTTGGGTTTAGAGCTCTGAGAGACCTAGAGTATCTCTCTTCTTGGACCCTCCTCATTTGTGCCTGGAAATATCTAGCATCTGACCCCTGCCCCTTCTTCAGCTCTGTGCTTGAAGCCTGTGCTGGGGCTTTGGGCTGGAGCGTAGGGCATCTTTGCTGTAGACACGGACAAGCACAGCCAATCGTGTCTAAAGCGATGTGGAAAGCAGACTTGTAAGTGATGAACCTGGGTATTTAACTGAGGAGATTTCCAAGCAAAGTGTGGGAGGCACAGCCTGGTTTTCTCTGGCTGCTTGTAGTACAACATGAGAGTAGATACAACTAAAAAAATAAAAGATGAAACCATTGAAGCAAAAGGGAACTTGGATCTGAAAGATTCTGGGAACCCTGCAGCCTATGCAGACTGGGGAAGAAGCTAACAACAGGAAATTCATTGCCAGGAAGGCATGCCTGAGCTCTCTTGAAGCCAGTGCTTCGTGAGTGCTTTGAAGAGATCAACCAGAATATCTGTTTGCACCGAGGGCTTTTAAAAACTGTGCTAATTATTTTCTTTCTTTATTTGGTTCCAAGATTGGAACTCAAACTTGGTACCTGATGCTTTTGCTTCTTGGCTGGTGCCACACATCCAATCCCCTTGCTATGGAATTCAATCCTCACCATAATCCTATGGGCTATTAGCTTGCTCATTCGACATGGAGGAAAATGAAGTAAAGAGAGGTTATGTAAACAGCCAGTAAGGTCACATAGCTAGTCAACACCAGAGTCAGGATTTAAATAGGCTGTCTGGCTGCAAGGGTGCATTACATCCTGCCTCTTAAAGCACCACAGCCACCACTTGGTGGATGTGAGTATTTCAGAACCACAGGCTTTGCCCCTAACCTGGCCCAGTGAGAATCTTCACTCTGTCAGGAAGTGCCGGCCATATGTAGGCTCAGTCAAGCTTGAGAGGCTCTGTACTACCTCCACCCTGCCAATCTCTGTGGTTTTCCCATGGCCACCTGCGGCTCTCTCCCTAGCCCTGCCCCCAGTTGTCTACCATGACCTTGCTCTTCTCCTGCATACTGATGGCACTCAGGTGTGGCAGCCTGAATCCCAGAAAGGGAGCCTGGGAATGCATCAGAGACTACACTGTGCCAGTGGGACCAGGGTGGGGCTCACCTGTTCAGGTGTGTATACTGCTCCATTTTGGGCTACCCGATTGCCATCTCATCCAGTGTTCTCAGCCAGTCCCTTTCTACAAGACTCAGCTCCAGGAAGCCCGCTTTGGCTTCTGATGGCTTCCTCTAGACGCCTTGATTCCTTGCCTGCTGGCCCTCCCACATATCACTGTGTTCTGGGGCACGTGCCTTAACTAACTAGCTGCCCAGCTGGACTAAGAGCTTGGCTCACGCAGACGGTGACCACACTCTCCCCGAACCTCAAACCCCCGTCAGCGCCTGGCACAGTGTAGCTACTCCATCAAAGTCTGCTGACTGCATAACAGATCCACAGACTGTGTCTACTGAAGGCTTCAGATTAGACTCTTCTGAGGCTGTGTCCACCCCTCCCGTGTCCCGAGGGTGTGCTCTGTGTGAGGGCTGTACCTGCGGTCGGGAAGGATGGGCACTCTCCAGCCTTTCACTTGGCTAAGGTGAGCATCTGAGAGCTCAATGTCCAGGGGCAGCTTGGGGACCCAGACTGTCATCTCCAGAGGAGCACTGAGAACGTCGTAGCGAAAGGTGACTCTGGCGTTCATGGATCCCCGGGACTCCTTTCCACTCACAAACACATAGTCACAGCTGCTGGACACCTGCAGGAAGGAGAGAGTGGCACTGTGTGGCCCTTTTAGACCTCTATCAGTGAGGCCGGGGCAGGGGACTTAGATCTGACCAGCAGCAGGGCCTACAGAGCTGCTGGAGTAAAAGCACCAGCCACCGGGGGCCACAGGAAGGAAGCCAGGTAAGTAAAGACCCTGGTTGGGAGTGGGGGAGAGGGGTGCACCAGCCCCTGTGCCCCTGTCCCTGGGAGTGGCTCTTGGTCTCTGGAAAATAGCC
Source organism: Dipodomys ordii (assembly GCF_000151885.1). Taxonomy (NCBI): domain Eukaryota; kingdom Metazoa; phylum Chordata; class Mammalia; order Rodentia; family Heteromyidae; genus Dipodomys; species Dipodomys ordii. Next base: position 198,576 of record NW_012267247.1, read on the forward strand.
AATGTGCTATTTAGTTATTTATTTATTTTTGTTGTTGGTCATAAGGCTTGAACTCAGGGCCTGGGTGCTGTCCCTGAGTTCTTTTGAGCTCAACACGCTACCACTTTGAGCCACAGCACCACTTCCGGGGTTTTTTTTTTTTTTGGTGGTTAATTGGAGATAAGAGTCTCACGGAAAAAATAAAAATAAAAAAGAGTCTCATGGACTTTCTTTCCAGGCTGGCTTCAAACTGGAATCCTCAGATCTCAGCTAGGATTACAGGCGTGAGGCGCCAGCACCCGGCTAATTATTTTTTTTAATTAAGTCTTGGTCTATCCTGTGGAAAACCACAGGAAGGAGGCTCCCAGGGAAGAGGCATCTTGGAGAGTTCCCTCACTGAGGCTGAGCCGCATGGAGTCCTCCACCTGTGGGGAGAAGGATGGGGAGAGAGTCCAGAGAGAAGGCAAATGGTTCACTTCAGGCTATTGGCAGGGATGGAGGAGAGGGAGGAGAAGAGGACAAGGCAGGAAGGAGACACCCAAGCCCAGCCTGGTGGATGGTTGCCACCCATGTGTGCTGTTTTGACAGGCACATGCCTAGCAACCCCTGTTCCTAAAGGCTCCTGGGCACATGCCAGTGGAGACCAGTGCCCACTCAGTGCCAGGACGTGTCTGCCAATGCTTCAGAACAGATGCAGCTGGATGTGTGTGCCAAAGGTGCCCACGCACACACCTGGCATGCATTGGAGTGGAACCCCAGGTGCACACATCCACACCCAGCTCCGGCTGGAATGTGTCCCTAGGGCCCTGCCCTGACTATGAGGGAAGATCTAGAATGCAGCTGGTGGGGCTGATGATACCTCACATCTCTGCAGGGGTGGGATGGGTGCTGGGCTCTCCACATCAAGGGGACAGAGGACAGAGGAAAGTGGAAACTGCAGCCTTGCCGGAAATGAGTTCCTTCCCAGCTTGAAGGCGGAGAATTCTGCAGGTTAGTTGTCTCCACCAAGGGCAGGAGCATATTTCTCTGGGTGGCAGAGAAGGCACTGGATGCAGGCCCATCCGGTGCTGTCCCAGCCTGCCATGGGGTAAGGTAACCCCTTTAATGAAGGGGATACAGGTGTGCATGAAGCTGTGCCCCGGCTCCCTGGAGGGCCTTCTGTGTGGATAGGTGTAGATGGGGGAGCCCCAGGCTCTTCAGACCCAGGAGACCCAGCGTGAGTGTAAGGAAGCCCGGGTAAGCAGAACAGGACCCACAGAGCCCACTCCCACTGTCCTCCAAGCTGAGCGGTCACAAGATCAGCCAGCAGACCCTGATGTCCAGGTGTCTGGTTTCTGTCCTGCTGAAGGCAAGCCCACCCTATGGGTATCAGGACTGGACACACTGTCATATCATTGCCTCTTCCACTGCCTCCTACCCCGTTCAGCCTCTGACTCCTGTCCAAGGAGCAAGTCTGGAGGGGGTGACAGCCAGGAAGAGGCCCCAAGGAGCTGGAGGAGTTGAGGTGTGTGAGACAGGCATGAACAGCCTTTACCCCTAGTCTAATCCACATGCTTCCCTCGGGGCAAGTCTTTGGGAGGCCTACACCCCATATTTGACTCTCCCTTTCCTTCCTCCTTCCTCTGCTCCCCACCCACCCCCCACGCCATGTCTGTCATACACCAGGCCTCTTAAACAATTTTCCGAGTTGAATTCAGGTGGTCCACACTGCTGTTTCCCTTCTACCTGCCATATTTCTACAGGAAGTGTGGAACCCCTGCCAGAGCAGGAAATACTGGGGTGATCCACCGCTGTGGGGGTAAACACAGTGAGGTGGGACTGAGAAATAATCAGCCCAGGCTGGGGCAAGAATTCCTGCCCGTCCAGAGCACAGTCGGGCACATGTAGTCTTCAAGGGTGAATAAGTTAAACTGTGTGGACTCCTCACACTCTACCCCCTCACCCCCAGGCCCTCCCCTCCAGGAAGCTTACCTTGATGATGTCTTCATTGTCAGATTCGCACTCCACCAGGGCAGAGACATCTAGGACAAGGCCAGTCACCTCAATGGCAATGACCTTCACAGGGATGGCTACGGTGCGGCCCGTCAGGATGGCTGTGTTGATGATCTCTGTGTCCTGTAGGGAGGAGAGGAGGGAGAGGATGCTCTGTCTTCGGTCTCTTACTCTGTGGGGACCTGTCAGTCAGCCAAGACCCTAGCGCCTCGCTGTTGCTGCTCCTCAGATACTCAAGGAACCTCTTATGCTGCTCAGGTGCTCTGCTAGAAAACAGCCCATCCCCAGGCCCCGAGATCAGGATCCTCTGAGGAATATCAACATGCCTTCCTGGCCATTGAAGGGACCCTGGGCTGGTCCCAGGCAGACACTGCAGCCCTCTATCCCTCTACACTCAGTCTAAACCCCTAAACCAACTACTCAGTGTTGTGCCCATGGGACTCCGGTCTAGGGTACCCAGTCTAGGATATCTTCAAGCTTCAACAGCACAGGTGCCTCCTCCAGGAAGCAACCCCTCCATGGAGACTTCTTCCACTTCAGCTCCTTGGTACCCAAACCAGGTGCAGAACACTGCCTGTGGGTACACAGGTGCCCCTTCCCACACACTGTGCCCGTCCATCCGCATGCAGGCTCGGCCTCGTGCGGCCTCTTCCCACATGTGCACCCTTGTGTCCAGGGGCCTGGGCGCTGCCCACTCACTCACCATGGCCAGGGGCAGGATGGCTTGCACATCCCTCTGGATGACCGTCAGCTCAGTGACTGCCCTCTCCAGGTCAGGCAGGGAACCATGGCCGCGGTAGTCGATGTGCCACATGATCCGCCGCTTGACTGACTGGCTGGTGAAGTTTTCCATCTCAAAGTCCAGCTGCAGGATCTCCAGAGGCCCCTGGCCCTCCCTGCAGAGCAGGGCAGAGAGAAGAGCGGGGTGAAGTGGGTTAGGAGAAGCCCAGGGGCCCTGCGACCTCAAGGGGAGTGGGCTTCTTCCCCTCCTTGGAAACTGTCTCCCTAACCCATTCCCCTAGGGGACCCCAGCTCTGGCCCTCAGATTTCCATCAATGGAGTCTCAACCCTGGAGAGCCTGATCTCCTTCATACAGTGCCCTCAAGCCCTACAGGTGCCTGTTCTTTGGTGGTGGGAAGTGGGGGGGTCTCACCAGGGTGGCAGGGGTGTGCCCTGGGCCCAGGCTACATCTACAGTGGCTGTTGAATGCTTTGCTCCGGTCAGCAGCTCTGAGGTCACATGCCACTGACCACTCCGAGACTTGGTGCCTAAAAGGGTCACACCCTTCTTGGCCTTCACCCTGGAACAAAGGAGAGGAGGAAGACAGGTCAGGCTGGAATCCAAAGTTGGCCTGCCTGGCCAGCAGCACTAAATTGGAGCTAGGGGAGGGGAATAGGTGAGCTCTATGATGAGGGTATCTGGTATCACCAGGCCAAAACTTCTGAGGTCCAATAGTTGTTGCCATCTGCTCTGCCATGTTCTTTTCCCAGGCTTTGTCTAGACTTGAGTGCCTGAGTGACAAGACTTCTGCATATGTCTCAGACCTTCCTCAGGGAGACCAGAAGGATGTGTGCATTCCTTTTTCATAAATGAAATAAAATGTTCCTGGGTTCTCCTGGGGAAAGGAAGGGCAACTAGTCTCCATCTTTTTGTGTGTGTGCTGGGGCTTGAACTCAGGGACTCAGAGCTTGTGCTCTTTGTTTGATGATTAACTGGAGATATAAGAGACTCACAAGTTTTTCTGTCCATGATCCTCAGATCTCAGACTGCTAAGCAACTAGGATTACAGAAGTGAGTCACTGGTGCCTGGCTAATCTCTGTTTTAATTGTGACATTTGTGTGTGTGTGTGTGTGTGTGTGTGTTATTAAGGATTGAAACTAGGGTCTCAAACACACTAGGCAAATGGTCTTCCACTTGAGCCATAACCCTAACCGGGCTTCGTGTGTGTGTGTGTGTGTGTGTGTGTGTGTGTGTGTTGGTACTAAGACTTTAATGCAGGACTTCACACTTTTCACACTTTCCTTTACTTTTTTTTTGCTCTAGGCTAGCACTGAGCCACACCTCTACTTCTTGTTTTTTGCTGGCTAGTTGGAGAAAAAGAGTCTCATGGACTTTTCTGCCAGGACTGGATTTGAACTGCAGCCCTCAGATCTCAGCCTCTTGAATGGCTAGGGTTATAGGTATGAGCCATCAGTAGCTGGCATTCTTTGTATTTGTTTCTGAGACAGGGTCTCGCTAACTTTGCCCATGCTGGTCTTGAACTTGTGATTCTCTTGCCTTCTCCTCCTCCTCCTGAGTGGTAGGATTATGGATGTGAGCCATGGTACCTAGCTAATAGAGACAGTCCTTTAGATAACTAATAAGGAGATCTTGGCATCTTCTCCAGTTCTTCCATTTATTTTTGCCATGGTTTCAAATCACTCCATAGCCCAATTGCTATCTCCCAGACGCTCCGGGCACAGGAGAGGAGATACCCTGCACACTTCCGTTCTGCTCTAATTCACACTGACTAAAGTAGGATAATGCTTGCCTCCTAAAGTCTATACTCTCCACTCCTATTAGTGCAGCCCGAGATCTCTGATGACTGAAATAATTCCTACTCATGTTCAGCTAGCAACCGTGGAATATCAGGCCTGACCCTTTCGAGGAATAGGGGAGCTGCACAGGAGAATGCTCAGGGGAGGGAGCAAGGCTTGATTCAAAGATGGAGGCAAATGGTGCGGATGATTCTGGTCCCACAAGCACACTGCTTGTGTGGGCCAGCATTCTGGTGGAGTCTTTTCTACATCTTTAAAATCCTAGAATGTGACGCAACCCCTTCCCGCAAAAGCAGATTTCTACTGTGAAATATTATGTATCACCATCATCCATATACTTCGAGGCATTTTTGGATATTTAAGGATTTGGGAATATACTTTAAGGAGTTTCTGAATTCATGAACTGGGTCTTTCAGAAGGTATAGAAACAGCTGGGATCCTGAACACTCTTCTCAACTTCAGGATGGAGCCATCATCCCAGCAGGCATAGATCCAGTTTATGTTTTGCTCAGCAACCCCCAGGGACTGTTTCCTGACCTCAGTCTCCACCTGTCTCCTTGCCTGTACCACAGAAGAGCTGTACCTATTTACATCTAAGGTCCCGTCTGGCTGGGATCCTACCATTCTTGACCTCCTTACTTGTGGAAGGTAACATTCGACTCTGTTTCTAGGAGACACCGGGAGAGGCAGACATGGTGGTTGCCACTAGACAGGGAAGAACATCCAATGAACACTGTTTCTTGAGGTTGCTCAAATGATACCTGGGAAAACTGGGATGAGGATGCCAGCTGAATCAGGATCCAGGCTGGGACCCCTGCAAAGGGTCAAGGATACATTTGACTACAGAGGAGAAGACAATCCCGCCCTTCCGCCCACCTCCACTTACCTGAGTGTGAAATGCTCCACGCTGGGGCTGGCGGGCGCCGAGGAGTTGGGCGCCAGGTAGAGGAGGATGCTGAGCACCTCGCCAGGCTTGAGTGGCCGATCCGGCAGGCGGATCATCAGGTTACTATCCAGTCGGTGCTCCTGCACGGTCCTCCGGGGAGGTGGGCGGAACAGGCTGATGCTGCCGATGCGCAGGAGCGGGTGCTGCGTGGGGCTCTCAGCGCGCGCCCCTGCCACGGATCCCGGGCCCCGCCGTGCGCCCCCGCAGCCTCCCGCCGCATCCGGGGCATGCAGGGTGTAATAGAGCTCGGCCTGCTGGCTCTCCGCTGCCGTCTCGGGTTCCAGGCCGTCCGGGGACTTGCGGCGGGCGCTGGCAGGCACCGCCGGGGCTGGGGGCCCGAACCAAGCCAGGGGCAGCTCGGCGCGCACCAGACAGGTGGCCAGGCCTCCGCGGAGGCGACAGGAGCTCTTGACCTCGCGTGCGTCCCGGAAGGCGTGCAGACGGACGCAGGGCAGCCGCTCGGTGACCCCGAAGTCATCCCAGTCCCGGCCGGCCACGTAGAAGAGCACCTGCGCCACGGGCGCCGAGGCGGGCACGCGGGCGCGCACGATGAAAGCGCGCACCTTCCAGTTGACCGTCAGGCGCTCGGGGATGTCCAGGGTGCTGGATGGCTGCAGCAGCTCCCGTGCCACCGCCTGGCTGGTGCTGAAGGGTCCCAGGGACACGTTGAGGACCGGCAGCTCCTTGGTCTGGAACACCACGAAGGGCTCCGAGCGCTGCAGGGAACCGTTGGCCACGGCAGGCGATGGAGGGCGAGTCTCCCGCAGGAAGAAGGCCAGCCGCGTGTGGGACAGGCGGTAGCTGACAGGGAGCACTGGGCTAGCCTGCGACCCTGGGGGACTGGGACTGGCCGGGTGGGAACGGCCCGATGCTGGGGACACACAAAGCAAAAGAGGCTCAAGGGTCACGAGAGATGGCGTTGGGGTGCCCCAGCCCTTCAGAACCAGGCTGGTCCTCCATCATGGTTGGGTACCCTGCCTGGCGCCACTTGTGTTCACTACCTTTGCTTCGTTTCTTCACCTGCAACCCAGGGGTAAAGGGATCCCCATCACAAGGCTCTGTGGGGTTCCTCAGAATTTCAAGACCCCCAAAAAGAACATAGAAAAAGCTTCCTGCCTCAGAATGGCTCTGAGGACTTTCCAAAAAAAAAAAAAATCTGTGCACAAAGGGCGGATCTTGGGCTCTCACATCAGAAGTGCTCCACCCTCCCCTCTGCCCATCCCTACACCCCAACTGATGTGTGCATGGTGCTTGGCCAGCATTGACTTATTTCATACTAAAATCAATCTTTACAGTAGGAATTATAGTCTCCAGTTCCTCATTCAATTATAATCTCCTGTCTGCCTATAGCTTAGAACTATTATTATTATTATTATTATTATTGTGCATATCAATTCTGGAGGTTGAATTTAAGGCCTCACGCTCCTGCTTGTTTTTTTTTTTTTTTTGTTCAAGGTGGGTGCTCTGCTGCTTGAACCACCTCTCTGCTTACTCCACGGTTTCTTTGAGGAGGGTAAGGTGGGAGGCAGGGAGAACATTATCCTTGTATCTTACCAATAAAGAAGCTAAAGTCGAAGGCACTTGTGATTTCCCCAAGTCACACAGGCAAAGGGTCAGCCACAGGATTTGAACCAGGGCCTCAGCCCTTTACAACACCAACTTTTTCAGAAGGTGTCAAGTGTGCTTCTCCCTTTCACCGAACATGATGCAAGCAGGAATTCTGTCCCTGGTCTCTCAATCCTAAGTGTGGTCCTCTCCCCAGCAGTCCTGGAAGCTCCCAATTCTAATAATCTCACCTCTTCACTCAGTGCTATGTCCTGAGATGTCCTCTGCCCTCAGTTCTGGCGTCACTGATTGATGATGCTGCCTAACTGGGCTCTCCTTCCTCAATCTCCCTTTCCATGCTGGTTTTCCTCCTCCGCACCCCACAGTAACCACAGTGTCCTTTTCTTGGGCACAGACAGGCCCTCCATGCCCAGTCAAGGACCAGAAAGGACTCACGACGGAGGCCTGGAGGTGGTGATCCTTTTCAGGATCTTCTTAGGAGCTCTCTGAGTCTGGCTCTTCAACTTGAAAATCAGGGCAATAGTGACAGTCTCCTAGGATGCCATTTGTCATTTGTTTCTGTGTTTGAGAATCACATAAGCAAACGCTATAAATTCTGTAACACAATGCAAACACGGGCAGGTATTATTGAAGAATCTTTCCTCCCTGCTGACAGAATAAAACCCACATCTACCTCACTCCTGAGAGCAGCATTCAGGGCCGAGTGCCTATGGCCTCTGGGCTCCTCTTCTGAGCCTCCACTGGCCAAGTAACTGGATACCTCACTGTGGTCTTTGTTCCAGGTTTTATTTCCCTCCCTTGCTCCCTGCATCCAATTCTGTCTTCTTCCAAATCTGAATCTGGCTGCAAGGCCCAATTCCAACACTGCCTTCTCCAGGAAGCCTTCCAATGGATGTCTCAATGTCTGGGAATATCCTCAGATCTCTGTCCTTGGACACATGGCTTCACCTACTGCCGTGTGTGTGTGTGTGTGTGTGTGTGTGTGTGAGAGAGAGAGAGAGAGAGAGAGAGAGAGTCAATTTCTATGGCCTTGCCCCAGGTCAGGCTTCAAGAAATCACAATCAAGCTTTTGTGAATGACTGCCGACCCTTTGGTCCCAAAGAGGCGAGTTAAACAGTAGTAGGTGTTCGGCGCAGTTCATGCATATTTATCATTTTCTTGATGCCAATCCAACACTGGCAGTTTCCCAACCATCCACACCCAATTTCTCACGAAAGCAGTGAACTACAAAACCCTGCTCCCTCCTATTTAAATTCTACAGGGCAATGACCTCATTCAAAACAAAACGGTTGGCAGAAGCGCTTGCTAAGCATGTGAGAAGCAACGGGTTCTACCCCCAACATTGCAACAAAATAAAGCCAACTGAGCAAACAAAAATAAAACCAAGGCAATTGGCTTGGGGCCTAGCAAGGGCATTGGGGTCAGTTATGGGGGCATTGGGTTTCTCCTGAGTAGCCTATGTCCCTGGTCCTTGGGCATGAGACAGACGGCTTCTCTGTTTTCAGGAGGCTGTAGGCCCAGGCCTGTCCTTCCTGCTGGAGTGCCTGTATAGGGCTCTGGTGGCTTCTGAGCTAGAGGAGGCTAGCAGAGTCAACTATGGGGTCAGGAGACAAGAGAATCCTTCTGACTGGTGCCTAGAATCCTCACCCCTGATGACCCCTCGAAGGTTCCAGAATGTATCTCTGCAGCTTGGGAGGCTGGCCCTAAGGCATGCATGTTGGGAACCCAGGCAAGATCCTAAGCTGGCATAGCAGCTGGTCATCTGCATTGAAAGCAGCAGGAAGCCGGCAAAGAAGATGGGGCTTTGGGCTCAAAGTCATGACCTCTCCCCACCACAGACTCTCAAGCCTGGGCAAGTTGCTTCCCGTTTTGAGTCTCAGTATCCACCTCTCAGACTGCAGGGTGACACCAGCTCCATCCATTTCCTAGAGGCAGTGACTGTGGCTGAAAGACCCAGAGCAGCCCCCAGGAGCATCAGCACATATGGGGGGAGGTACAGGGGGTTCGTTACTCAGACCCTGGGACTACACATCCTTAGGCTTGGAGAAGGGCAGCATACCATTTAGTGCCATTTGCTCCATCTCAGTATCCCAATTATATAGCCAAGCATCTGGACCCCTTGGAGGTACAGTGGGGACAGAGGTCACCAGATGGGCACCAGTGGCATGATGGGAAGGGACTGAGGAACATGGTTGCATGCTCCCTCTGCCTCCTAGAGTGAGGAGCTGCTCTGGTAAAATGAAGATCCTGGATTATCCAAACTGTCCTGGATGTTCCCAGAATCTGCTGAGCAAATACTTCTGCCTCAGGCCTCGAGTGTGGTGTTCCCTAGCCAGAAACTCGGTTCCCTTGACAGTGTGTCTTTACAGCTTTGTTCAGGGACCTGTGTCCTGGGCATCCCATCCAAAAGGGCATGTCCTTCTCCCCTTCTCTATCCATCCTCTTCCTTCATCGATTTTCTTTGGAGCTCTTTGCCACCACCTAACTCTCACAGGCTCTGCTTGTATCTGTTGGCCTTCTGCAGGCCGCATGGCTCTGCTCCCTGCTCTAACTCCAGTGCTTTGAGTACAGCCTGATGCAGGATAGGCCCTAAGCCAACATTTACTGAAAAGATGGAATTCCCTGGATGAGCTGCCAACCCCACCTGGCCACCTGGGTGTGCTGTGGGGTGAGGAGTTCCGGTCTATGAGGGAGTAGACTGGGTGGTTTCAGTGGGCTGGGGTGGAGGCTCCTCATGTCCTCTTCCATGGAGTGTCTGAGTGGGGAAGTGTGTACACTAAGAAATCAGCTGATATTCAGAAAGAGAGCAAAGCTTGAACCTTGGCTTGGGCTATAACCCTAGCTACCAGGGCAGTACAGATCAAGGGATGGAGGTTTGAGGCCAGTCTAGACATGGAAGTTCAAGAGAACTCTATCTCCATCAATGCCTGGGCTCAGTGGGCACATACCTGTCATCCTAGCAACACAGGGAGCAAAAATAGGAAGATCGCAGTTCAGGCTGTGATCAGGCATACAGCATGAAAAGAATCAACTCCAAAAGGGACTGGAAGTGTGGCTCAAGTGATAGAGCACCTGTCTAGAGAACACAGGTGTGAACACCAAAGAAAAGGGGAGGCAGAAGTATGTTATTATGTCACCCGGGAGTCTCATGTCCCCAGTGTGAATCACCTGTATCCTTCTGGGGCCCTGAGGTCCCCTCTGTGGCAGAGCCAGGGGAAGCACTCATTTCTGTTCCCTGCTTGCTTAGTTTGCAGTAGAAAGGAAGTCATTTTCTCAGGCCTCGGTTTCTCTAGGAGATGGGGAGGTGAGGTAGCCTTGGAAGCATTGCCCTATGGCTGGAGGGTGGCAGGGAGGCCTGGTAGATCACTCAGCAGGCAGGCCAGGTTTCCAGAGACCATGGGTGTAAATGCCTGAGTGTGTGAGTGTGTGTGTGTGTGACACATGTATGCGCTGACACATACCTGTACCTCAGCACAGAGCTCTGATCTCAAGATACCATGGAGTAAAACCTAAAGAGGAGAAGCTGCTGGAAGGTTTCTTGAAGGAAGACAGGTGGAGGGAAGACAGTGGACAAGCTACACAAAGAGAGAGGGGTCAAGCCAGGGGTGTGTGTAGTGAGAGAGAGAGAGAGAGAGAGACAGACAGACAGACAGACAGACAGACAGATGGAGGGAGAAAGAGAGGAAGATGGAGAGAGAGGGAGGGAGGAGAAGAGGCTCAGAGGTGAGACAGGTTGGAAGTGGTAACTTGGACCTCGTTGGACATAACACAAAGGAGTAAAGGAGTTTCCCACAGCCTCCAGGCTGTGTACACACACATGCATACAAGTGCAAACACACACACACACACACACACACACACACACACTACCCCGGTGCACCCCATGCCTTCAGCCCCACTGTTTATTGCAGTTTCCTGGACCGACTCTGAACCCCAACCCGCCCCCATTCCCTGTGTTTCAGCCCCAGCTCATGCACAGAGCAGGTTGGTCCTGCCTGCCCGTGGCTCCACTCTGCTTTGGAGTACATGTGTGCCCCTGGAAGACCCTCCCTCAGAGAAGGGGCTTCTCTGAATTGTTTCTGCCTTGGATGGTTATTAGGAGTTCAATCGTGTCCCCCTAGCTCATACTCCCAGGATCTCAGAATGGAGATTTACGGTCTCTGAAGAAGTAGTGGAGAACTGAAATGAGACCTACAGTGTGACAGGTGTCTTTGCATGGAGGACAGCTGGACAGATATACACAGAGGGAAGGTGATGTGGGACAGAGGGAGGAGACAGGCCTTTGCCACACAGCACCCTGCTAACACCTCCACCCCAGGCTTAAACACATCTCAGTTGCCTAGGCCACCCTGCTGTGGCATCGCGTTAAAACAGACCTAGCAAACAAACAAGGAGATCTGCTACTTCTGCCTCTCCTGGCCTCAATTTCCCAGAGGCAGCAAGCAGGGAGAGGAAGATAGTCTGGGATCAGGATCATCTGATTCTGCACGTAGGATAGTGATGTCCACCAAGGTGTCCATGCCAGTGGCCCTCACCTTGCCAGATGGACACCTGGTGAGTGAGCCCTCTCCCACAGGCTGAGTGGGTTCCCTCCACCCCACCAATGAAAGAGACAAGAGAAAGCATAGCAGGTTAAAGGTCTTGCAGAAGGATTACCCACCCAACCAGGGCTAGGTGGTCCCCATATCCTTTCAGATCCATCCTGAGCGGGGATACCCTGAATCTCCCTTCATGGTGCCCCCCACTGAAAGACAGTCCCCCACTCCTGCTTGCTGCAGCTGCTTTTTCTGTGCAGCCATGGCTCTGAAGGGTCAACAGCCTGGCCCTGGGGCAAGTGAGACACAGACCACCATGGACTCTCTGTAGCTGTCTCCCCTGGGGCCAGAGAGGCCACCCTGGGGCCAGCTCCTACGGCCCTTGGCCAGAGAGGAATTTTCTCAAGCTACCTCCACCACTAGAGGCATGAGCTTATGTTTTCACACATTTTATTTCCCCTGATAGAGTCTCACTATGTAGGCCAGACTGGCCTCCAGCCTCCAGATGGCCTTCTTGTCTGTCTCCCAAGTGTGTGTTTTATACTTCTGTTTTACCAGCTGGGCTGGGAGAAGACCAGCAATGCACAGTACAAGGTGTGACATTGACCAGGTCCTTAAAATGGCAGTAATGTGGCCAGGGGACCCGCCTGGGACTGGTGGACCTCCTCTTTATTCTCCACCTGGTGCTGGGCGTCCGGAAGCACACTTGGTTCTTCCCTCCCTTCCCATCATGACCTTATCCCCAGGGGTAGAGGGACATCAGGCCTTATGGAACACCTAAGTGAATCTTCATAAAGGCTTGGGGGAGTTGGGGTGGGGAGGGCTTCTGGCCATCTCCTGGTTTCTAATCAGGAACAGAAAAAAAATGAAAAAAATAAACCCACAATGAACATCATTAGCTTCAGTGAATGTAAGAGTGAGGGGCTAAGTGGGCATGCCAATGAGGTTGAAGGATATGAGGTTGCACGGGAGAGGGCTCAGCCTGTGCAACTCTGTGTGTGTGTGTGTGTGTGTGTGTGTATGTGTGTGCGTGTGCATGCACCTGCCCTACACATGTGTAGGGCCCCCGCAGGTCATGTTTGGGGATCCTCCCAGCATTTGATCCTAAGCTTATCCTAATGCAAAACAGCTTGAGAAAAAACAGTTAACAGAATCTAGGGATCCATCCAGGCTGCAACAATGGGGATTCACAGAGGAGAGTTGAGGTAAGTAATCCACGTGTCCATTGAGAGCTCAGGTGTTGTTAGCATCACAGAGGTTTAGTAGGAAAGGGTGGTGAAGGCAATGAAGATTTGTGACTGGTGCAATGTAAGGGTAGCAGTGAGCATGGTTAATGCCAAGCCTAAAATAGTGCCTGGATTGTAGAGTTGACAAGCAAGTCCTTTTGTTTCTGTTTTTGTTTTGGTCAGATCTATGAATGAATGAATGAATGAAAGAATGAATGTATTGGTGTGCAAATATATGTATGTATTATGGATAGATAAATGATGGATAGATAGATGTGTGGATGGATAGATTGATAGATAGATGAATGGATGGATAAATAAAATGGATGGGTAGACAAATGGATGGATGGATGGATGGATGGATGAATGGATGGATGAATGGATGGATGGGTAGATGGATGGATAGATTGATGGATGGATGAATGGAGTCATGGATGGATGGATTGATGGATGAATGAATGAATGGATGGGTGGATAGGTAGGTGGATGGATGGATAGATGGGTAGGTGGATGGATGATGGAATGAATGAATGAATGAGAGGAAGAAAGAGCCATGGTTTTTTTTGAAGGTCATAAGGATCCTAGAGGCCAGGATGGCTCTCCTCAGTGACCACCCAAACCCTGACCCAAGGCCTAGGGGGCAGGAGGGACTGGCTCTGGAGAAACACCACTGGCCCAGAAGAGCACAGTGGAGGAAGTAGAGCCCCAGTCTACACAGAAAAGAGTTCTGACCTGGGGATTGCTTTGGTCCCAGGCCTGCTCTCTGTGCCTTACTTTCCCACAAGTGAAAGGGAATTTAATAGCCTGTGGCAATGTGTATGCCTGGAAAGCGGAGTGCAGCTGTGGGGAAACCAAGTCATGAAGAAGAAGGCACCCAGTATTCGCCAGCACTTAAAGACATAGGGAATCCCTTTGCCAGACTGGTAGATGATGCACTTTTTTAGGAAGCGATTTCAAAATATATTTAACAATTTTCAATCCATTCATGCTCCTTTAAGGTAGCAAATCCTCCTTTCCCTTCCCCAGTCAGGAATCTCACAAGAGAAATGGGCTCAAAGGTTTACATAGAAAGATGTAACACAATGTAATACTGGTGATTGAAAAGCAAGAAAAGAACCAGAAATGTTCAAAAGTGGGGTTGGGTTAAATAGATGAGAATGTTCAAGTATGGAAAAAGGCATCCATTATAGATTATGTTTTCAAAAAAAATTTATCTACTGCGGTGGGGAAATACAAAGTTCCCACAGTAGCTCTGTGGTATGATACCTGTTCATATCCCCAGATGAAGACCCTGGGAGGAAATTCGTCAAAATGCTAATGGTGGTTATCTCTGGGAGGTGGGAATTATAGGTGATTGTTATTTTTTTACTTTATGCTTTTATGCATTTCCCAGTTGTCTGAAATAAACATGTATAGCTTGTAAAATTAGACAGGAAACAATAAATGCCTTTTAAAATGAAGGGAAGCGTTTGAAGCTGTTCCAAGAATAAAAATAAAGGAAACTGAAGAAGAAAAAAAAAGTGTGTGTAGTGGGGAGGGAGGAGTGGAGGAGAGAAAGGAAGATAGAACCTGTGTGGCCTAGAGTCACATTCAAGTCCCAGAGCTGATTATTTCCTAGGGGTATGATCTTAGGCACATTGCTAAACCTCTCTGAGCCTCCATCTCCATACCTGACCCATGTATCTCACAGAACTCATTTCATAAAACTGTCATGAATAAAGAAGCAAATTGGTTGGCATAGTGCCAGTGAACTAATTCATTCATTCACTCATTCCACACATTGGTCATTCTGTTTCAAGAAGATGAATGTGCTGACCTGTTTTCTCCAGCACTTGGTACACAGTGTGGCTCATGGAAGGTCCTCTGTCAACATCTGTTAAGTTAAACAGGACAAATAAGAGGTGACAGGGGTATGAAGCAAGGCCCCAAGGGCCCAGGCGTGGAAGCTAGAAAAAGTGCCAGCTACAGGGGCTCATAGGAACTGGTCTCTGCTGCTGGTCTGCTGTGGGACCTGGGCTTGGACCCCTCTGCCTTCGTAGGCCTCACCTTTCTTGGCTGGGGAGGACAATGGTCTCTTCAGGTATGCCATAGGCTGACATAGAAGTGGAGAGGAGGATTCCGATGGGAATGCAAATACACAAGAATGGAGAAATACCCCTGCACCTGGAGAGCCAGACAGGACCCCTCTGTGGTTTGGAACAGGTTAGTGCTTCCAGCAAAGATGTTTGGCTCAGAGAACAAGCAGGGTGCACAACATCACCCCAGCTCTGCTAGGCACTGTAGGGGCCCAGTGTGGAGATGCTTCAGGATTTGTCTAAGCTGTCCAAAGATGCTATCTACCTGGGGTAGTCCATAGGTGCATGTCCGCTTGGTCGGAATTCCAGAAGTAGAAAAAGGCATCCAGCAGATGTGGAAGAATGGCTGTCTCCCTTGAGGTCTGGGTGGAGAAAGACCTTTACCCAGCCAGCCCCGCATCAAGCTGCGTCTCTGTCCTCCAACCTCTGGGCTCCTTTCCCAGGCACCTTACAGTCCCTGTCATGGAGCTTTAGCCCTCTTCTCCAGGACCACTGTGGCGCTCCTCCAAGGCAGAGGGCTCCCCTTTCTTTGATGCCTGCACCCCCAACACGAGGGCCCAGTGCATCCTCAATCAGTGACTCCCAAAGCACCAGCTCCTGCCCCAGTGTTAGGTGGAAGGGCAGCAAAGCTCCCAGCAGCCTGCAGATGGCTGTGACTGACTCCTGGCAGCCCCAGGCTGTAAATCCTAGAGAGGCATTTCCCAGCACTGCCTCTACCTCACCCCCACCCAAGCAGCCGTAAGTCATCTGGGAGGAGAGACCTGCAGGATGGCGGTGCCCTCCTCCTCCCTCCCTCCCACCGCCTCCTCCCCCCCTGAGCTAAGTCCTCCCAGGAGACCTCCTCCCTGCCGGTGCAATCCAACAGTTAGCTTTCCTTCCATCTGTCTGGGAACTCCCCCACTTCTCAGCCAAGGGGGTGTCAGGGGCTTACACATTGATTTTACAGGAGGAAAAGGGTCACGGAGGCTGGGGTTGGGCTGGCTCTGCCATTTATCAGCTGTGTGCTCATGGGCTGGTGGTTTAGGGCTTCCCCTGCTAGCTTGGCTTCCTCAACTGTGAAACGGGGTGAGAAAAGTACCTCTCTCCTGTGTTTTAAGATCCCCGTGGAATGCCCCTGTGTTGGGTACACCACTGACGCTCCTGAAATACTAAGGGAGGGTTGTGGTCTTGATAGCTAACTGGACCCACACAGGGCCCAGAGATCCTCCAAGACCCCATGAATGGCTCCCTTCCCCTCCCCTCTCTCCCACATGGAACCCTGACACCAATCCTCTAGTGGTGTCACTGGTACACACACACACACACACACACACACACACACACACACACCAGCACCCCTGTCATACCTCTGGCCTGGGTTATCTGTCTTTACTCCTTTTGTATCCTCAGCCTCCAACCTTCTACCTGACCAGAGGCCGTGACTCAGCTGACTCTGGGAGAGTAGGGAAGGGCAAAGGAGTGATGTAGGAGGGGAGGGAAGGGCTAGGAAGAGGCGGAATGAGAGAATGAACCGAGTGCACTCACTGAGGGGCTAAGACCTGCTTCGTGAGAGCCCAGACACTGGGCCAGACACTGAGCCTCACAAAGCTGCAGTGGGGGCAGCCCTTGCTTGCTAGATCCAGCTGTGCAGTCTGGCTTCTGGGGAAAGTGAGGCCCAGCGAGCAAAGACATGCTCACAACAGTATACCACAGAACTCAGGTCTATTATTTTCTCTGCTGCCCGTTCCTCTCCAGGACACTTGGCCTGGTGGCCCTGGAGCTTCTAAAAGTCAGGAAGCAATCCCAGGGGGGTGACCTGGAGCCATCCCTGTGTCCTGGGAGATGGTCCTCTGCTTGCCTTTTAGCTTCTGCTCCCATGGGACCACGCACAGCTCCCTGGGGCACAGAGCTGGTAGAGTTCAGAGGTAGGATGGGCCTCATGGGGACAGGGTCTGTGAGATGAATGACTCAAGCTGGTGTCCCTAGGTTATGGGTTCCGAGTAGCCTGGGATGGATGGTGGTCATGGAGGCCCAGTACTGGGGAGAGATGTCCAGGCCAGGGGTGGGGTGGATATTGACTACTGGGACAGAAGTGGTGCACCTGGTAGGGCAAAGGTCTGGAATCTTCCCTGTCCTATGATCTGGAGGCTAGGGCTGCTAGTTTGTGACCTCAGGGGTGTGGCCAGGGCCTCCTGCAGGCCTGTTAAAACAAGATGGCTTTTTATTTCCTGCCATTCCGCCATCCCTGCCTTCACCACTCCCCCCCCACACACACTCTCCCTCCACCTGCAAACAGTTCTTTTATTTCTGGAAATCTGGAGGGCCCCCATCTCTTCCCCTGTCCTCCGGGGCAAACCCTTGTCCCTGCCCTCCATCTGCCCAGTCCAGATGGGCTTCCACGTGAGGTCCCTTTGGGTGATGATGAAGGCTAGTGGCTGGGACAGAGGATGGAGGAAAGGGGTGGGGCAGGAAGGCAGACTAGGAGGGGCTCATTGGTCTCCAGATCCAGGAGTTGGCCAGGAGCTGACCCTTTGTTCTTCAGGGTCCCCATTACCTATAACCCCTGCTCAAGCCAGTTCCTCACCCCCATCAGAGGCTTCCTATGCAGCTGGCAATATGGAGACACCCCCCTCCCTGCCCCGGAGAAAGTCATGGCTTCTTGGATTCCAGGAAAGAGAGGCTGAAGGCATGGAGTGGTGGAGATGTAGAGGGAGAGGAGAGGCAGAGAAAGAACATAGGAAGCAAGCAGGAATGGAGAGGGAGGAAAGGCAGGAGAATCCCTCTGTGTATGGGGGGGGGCAGACAGGGAGAGAGGAGCAATGGGAGGGAGGAGGGAACAGGGCAGGCGGAGGCTGGGGAGGGAGGTGGGGACCTGTTTGCCTGGTTGAGCCAGGAAGTGGGGGAGGGGCAGGGGCGGGGGAGGGAGGCCAAGAGTTACACTAAATGACTAATGTGCATTATCCTAATTATAGCCAAGCAAGCTGAGTCTCCCCACTGGTGCAGCCGCCTGCATCTCCTAATAAACAATTAGCCACAAACAACAGAGAGAGAGAGAGAGAGAGAGAGAGAGAGAGAGAGGGAGGGAGGGAGAGAGAGACAGAGACAGAGACAGAGAAGGGGGGAGGGAGAGACAGAAAGACAGAGACAGAGAGACAGAAAGAGAGAGAAATTCCAGCATTGACAGGATGAGTGGGGGTGAGGTTGGAGCTGGGCCCAAGGTGGAGGTCTGTAGGTTGAGGGCTAGAACAAACTGTTGGGGCCTTGCTATGTAGGGTGGGCCCTGAAGGGTCCAGATAATATTCAGAGGTAGTCTTGGGGTGCTAAGCACTGGACTCCGTGTGGCACTGCCCTGGTAATAACCTTGAGGATGTGGCCTCCTTTGTTCTTACAGAGGAAGGAATGGGAGCTCAGAGAGGCTAAGAGGCTTGCTGAAGCACACACAGCAGAGGGTGGGCCTCATCAGCCATCCTGACTTCCCTTGGCCCTGGGCCTAGGTCATGGGAGTGCTGGGGCCTGGCATTTGTGAAGCAGCCCATCCATGCAGGCCCTGAGCCGCTCTGGAGGGCAGCATGGTTATAAAAAAAATGGAAAATGTAGTTTCTCCCGAGTCCACAGAGCACTGGCTTAGTGGAGGAGCTCAGCTGTTTCCAGGGTAGCTCTGCTCTGGTCCCCACTGGTATTACAGCTTAAAGATGGGAGGATGCTCCAAGGTCTTAGTGCAGGGTGGGTGGCACCTAGAACCCCAGTTCTAAGTGGAGGCTGTATCAGGGCTGCAGGCTGGGCACAGCAGAGAACCACACAGAGCAATCTCAGGTGGGTAAGGTCCCCTGTCTCTCGGGAGGAGGTGCCCTCTTCTTCATCCCTGCTTGTCTCCTGACTCATGAGGTGCTGGCTGGTTCTCCATGTCAGTTACAAGCATCTCCATCTTCCTGGCGATCCCAGAAGCTCCCGGCTCGTGGCTAGAGTTTAAGGAGCCTCAAGAACCAGGTGCTTAGCCAGGAAAGCCCAGGTACATGCTGGGAGTGGGGTTTGGGGCCTGGCCACCTACAAGGAGGTGTCAGGGCCTTGCACCCTGTAAGTGGAGACTCGGGTTGAGATGACTTCCTGGAGAACAAGAACCAGCTTTCCCTGGATTGCCCGGGACTCTTGTCCATCCTCAGAATGAGGCCACCTCTGTCTTCTATCAGTCCCACACACTGGTGCCTGCAGTGTCCAGCAGGCCTGAGCCCCGAGTGCTTCTCGGAATGGGGAAGAGGAAGAAGGTTCCTGAGAACTGAGCCTGCCTCTGGATAATCAGAACCAGAACCGGACTCAACTTCTCCATCCACAAAATGGGACAGGTGAAAAGAACAGGGAGCTGGGACCAGTGCTTTGCTCACCTGATACCTTCTCCCTCCCTATCTCAGCTCCCCCAGGGCCCCTCCCTGACTGGCTCTGCTCTCTCCACCTCCCTGAGCCAAGGCCCAAGTATAGAGCCTAGCCTGGCTCTCCTTACACTGTATCTGAGCTGACAGCAGTCTAATTTTGACTCTGCCCTGTGCCTTGGCCATGCTGTTTCCTCTGTGCACTGGACACATTGAACCGCCTTCCACTTGTCCTTGTCTTCTTCCAGGCATCACCTTCTCTAGGAGGTCTTCCTTGACTACCCCTGAGAGGGAGGGCAGGCATTGGACAGTGGAGCTGTTTGGACCCTTTGTTCTGTACTTCTCTCTGCATGCTCTACTTTCTCTTAGATGGAGATCTTGCTCCGGGCAGGAACCCTGACTTCCTCAGTGTGGCCAGAGTGTCTGGTCCACCACGAGGGCAGCTTGAGACTGACAGATGCTCAAAACACATTCAACAAGTAAATATTTATCCAGACCTGCTTTGCAAAGACCCTGCTGGGAGCCGCCAGGGGAGACAGAGATAAAGAAGATCGGTTCTGCCCTGAAGGAAGGTGCTGGCTAACAGGAGCCCAGGCACGTACATAAATAACCGTGCTAAAAGGTGGGCAGTGCTGGGAGCTTGTGCAGGAGCGTGGCTCCCTGGGCTCGCTGCCAGCCGGCTGGCAGGGCCCACTCACCGGGCATCCTGATCGAGGGAGGAGGAGTTGGAAGGCTGTTCATGACCCCAGGGCAGAAATTCAGCCAGGGGCTGGGTGAAGTGGGGAGCTGGGCGGGGTCTGGAGGTCTCAGGTAGAAGAGGGTAGAGAGTGGGGTCAGGGACTGATGGTGGGCATGTAGTGTTGAAACTGGACTAGCAACATGGCACCCGGGGCGAGGGGCATGGGTTTTAGGGGCTCCTTGTCCCTTGGAGCCATGGGGCTCTGTGAAGTGACTCAGGTCCCAGGGCTGCCTTTACGGCTCTCCCCTGCATTGCTACACAGCAATTCCAGAATGGATCCTGTACCTTTCAAAGTTTGCTCACTATGCTGTGACAATGGGGAGCCAGTAAGATTCTTTTTTTCTTTTTATCAGTTGTGGGGCTTGAACTCTGAGCCTGGGCTCTGTCCCTCAGCTCTTCAGCTCAAGGCAAGTGCTCTACCATTTGAGCCATAGCACCACTTCTGGTTTTCTGGTGGTTTTTATTAGAGAGAAGAGGCTCATGGACTTTTCTGTCCGGGCTGGCTTTGAACCTCCATCCTCAGATCTTAGCTTCCTGAGTAGCTAGGATTATAGGCATGAGCCACCAGCACCTGGCATCAGTAAGATTCTTGAGCAGGAGGAGAGTGGCACCATGGATGGCTGCATGCCTTGCCCTCCCTCCCTTCTTCCCTCCTCACATCCACTCAGACAGCAGGCCAAGGCTGGGGAAACAATGGAACTGCCCAGTGATGTAGCTAAATGTTCTTGTTTTGTTTTTTGCCGGTCCTGGGGCTTGAGTTTACTCAGGACCTGCACACTATCCCTGAGCTTTTTTGCTCAAGGCTTGCATTTTACACTGCCACTTTGAGCCACAGCTCCTCTTCCAGTTTGCAGGTGGTTAATTGAAGATAGTCTCACTAACGTCACTGCCTGGGCTGGCTTTAAACCTCGATCTTCAGATCTCAGCCTCCTGAGTAGCTAGCTAGCATTATGGGTGTGAGCCACCAGCACCCGGTGAATCAGCTGATTCATGGTGTCTACTGTGAGGGCTAATGGGAAAGTTTCCTGTGGTATCTTTACTGCCCTAGACTCCTGACCCCAAATGTCAGTGTTCAACTGGACATTTTTGAGGCTCTCTCCAACCCTCTGAGTCTAGGCGAGAACACACAAACGCTGGTGCCAAGAGAGGGCTCTTATGTGCCCTGAAATGCCCACAGCTGGTCTTGTCGCCAGGCACCTCCATCCACAGTCTGAGATGGGCAGGCCACAGAGTCATAATCCTAGTGATTCTCTGTATACTCCAACTTGGGGTAAGGGTATAAAGTCCCACTCAGGTCAAAGTCTGGGTTTAGGATGTAACTCAATGGTAGAATACTTGCCTAGTATACATGAGGTCCTGGGTTCAATAACCAGTCCTCCCATATAAACAAATAAATAGAAGGTGCATGTGTGCTAAATGCGAATTCATTTTCCAAAGCGAGTCAGGAACAGCCACACTACCATTCATTGTGTCCTCTGCCTTCATTGTGTTCTGTGCCTTCCATGGTCCCACCAGAGAATATGCACGTGAAATCTTTCTTTCTTGTTTTTCTCTTTTCCTCCCTCCTTCTCTCCCTTTCTCTCTTTCTCTCTTTCTCTCTCCTTCTTTCCCTCCTTCCTTCCTTCCTTCCATCCTTCCTTTCTTCCTCCTTCCTTCCTTCCTTCCTTCCTCCCCTCCCTTCCCCTTCCTTCCTTCCTTCCTTCCTTCCTTCCTTCCTTCCTTCCTTCCTTCCTCCCTTCTTTCCTTCCTTTCTTTCTCTTTCTTTCTATGGGGCTGGGTTTGAACTATGGCCTCATGCCCTCTCATGAGTGAGCAGTCTTGGTTGGTGTTCTACCACTTGAGCCATGTCTCCAACCCAGATTTTTGCTAATTAATTGGAGATGAGATACTCTGATCTCTCTCTCTCTCTCTCTCTCTCTCTCTCTCTCTCACACACACACACACACACACACACAGGCATGATTACAGGCATGAGCCACTGAAATCCTGCTGTTCTCAAGTTTAAATAGAGGACAAAACACCTCAGCCATCCAAGGTCCAAGATTACAGATCTGGAACTCAGATCTGGGTCTAATACCAAAGCACCTGCAAAAGTCCTGTGGAAGAGCAAGGTTGGGTTTCATAAAACCATGTATTTGGTCTTTGTCCTCTGTTTCCCTCTGTTCCCAGCACAGAGTTTCTAAAAACCCTCGTTATTGCTCCGTTTTAGGGGTGAGAGGAGAATCCTTTGATATGCATAATGAGTCCCTTTCAACCACCCCAGAGTTTATGCTAATGAGCTGACTTCTAGAGGATGCTGTGGTTGCCAGGGGAACTAAGCACATGATGATGAGAGAGTTGGGATTTTCAGCCCCACCCCCTGACCTCTGGGTGGAGCCGGGGATTGGAGATTGAGTTGCTCACCAATGACCACTGACTGGTTCACTCCTGACAGTATGGGAACACCTCAACTGCAGGGCTGGAGAGTGGCTGACTAGTGGAATATAGGATGGTGATAGGGACAGAGGACCCTGCATGCGGGACTCCTCCAGATCTCACCCTAGACACTTCTTCTCTGAGCCACCCACTTAGATCCTTCCCAATGGACTGGCAAGAGCAGGCAATGTTGCCCAAGTTGTTTGAGCCATGACACAACCATGGAGTCTGAAGAAAGGTTAATGGTAGTGAAGAGGGACAGAAGTGTGGGAACTCTGGCCATCCCATCCTTGCAATCGGCATCTCCTGCAGAGGACAGTCTTGTGGATTACACCCTTAACCTGTGAGAGCGATCTCTGTAGATTTGGGGCTAGACACACAGTCTCACAAGTGCATTGAATGCACAGTTGGTGTCTGCAGAGACCTGGAAAATCACCTGGTGTAAGGAAAAAAAAGAATGTGGGTCCCCCGACCCCAGCTGACATGAGGTAAGACTTCCCTAAATACAGATTGAGTGAGATTGGTGGATGGAATTTGTGGGAAGGCAGGCTTAGAAGTAAAACAGAATGAGTAATTTCTTAGCTACCCTGGCTGTGAAAGGGTTGTCTAGTCGGGTAGTGAGTTCCTGGTGGGTCCACAGAAGGATCCCAGACCCTTGTGTCTCACTGTTTTCTGTTGGAGAGATGCTCCTGTATGGCAGAAGGCTGCCATGAATGCCACCCACCTTTGACACTCTGGGAGGCTGCCCTGCAAGGGACAGGTCGGGAAGATGGGACTGAAGCTGGAGGAACTTAAAACAGCTCATTAGGGAAGTCTATGGTTTGGACTTGGAATGTCACCCCAAAGGCCCATGCATGTAGTAAAAGCCTGGTCCTCAAACTGGCACTGGGAATGGTGGCACCTTTAGGAGGCGGGACCTATAGTGGGAGGTCTTCAGGTCATTGGGGGCGTGGCCTTGAAGGGAATTGTGGGACCTCTAGCTTCTTCATCTTTCTCTCTGTACTTTCTGGCCAGGAGGAGAGCAGTTTTGCTCTGTACCTGCTTTGGCTGCAAGGTGCTAGTCTATCATGGACTGGAATGTTCAAGGCTATTGGTAGAAATCAACCTTTATTCTACATGAATATGATCATAATTATCTCAGCCTCTTGTTATGGTGATGCATAACTATCAGCTCGGTAGGCTATTGCCCACAGCCTTATGTGGTTTAGTCCCTCCCTCTCTCAAGGGACCCCAACAGGAGCTGAGGCTGGGCTGAGCACCTCTTTCCTAGAGATGGGCTTTTCCAGCAGTCATGGAGGAAAGGTAAAGTTGAGTGGTAGAGAAAATCTAGAATGCTCATCCAGGTGGTTCTTTTCCAGCCCTTGCTGTGTGACTTAGGTGTGTCTCTCCAGGTCCCAGAGCATGAGTTCCTGTGCTTGCAGTGGCTCAGGCCCTTTCCAGTTCTGACTTCTGGACCTCTATATTCTTGGGTGGTCCAAACTTTTTTGTTTTTAAAATTTTATTTGTTTTTTAGGTGGTGACTGAGCTCAGAGTCTTGGGCTTGTTAGACCACCCCTAGTCCCTTCTGTCCCTTCTTCCCATCCAATTTTTTTTTTTATATTTTGTGCTGGTCCCGGGAGTTGAACTTAGCACCTGGGCATGCTGTCCCTGAGCTTTTGTGCTCAAGGCTGAGACTACCTCTTGAGCCACAGCTCCACTTCTAGCTTTCCTTAGTAATTAATTGGAGATAACAGTCTCATGGACTTTTCCTGCCTGGGCTGGTTTTGAATCTCAATCCTCAGATCTCAGCCTCCTGAGTAGTTAGGATGACAGGCGTGAGCCACTGGTGCTCGACTCCTTTTACCCCCTCCTTTTTTCTCATTTTTAGTTTGTTTTTCAGATAGGGTCTCATGCTTTTGCCTGGGTCCATCACATTGTGATGCTCTGACCACTGCCTCCTGAATAGCTGGGATTAAAGATGTGTGTTGGTTGCCATATCTACTTGGTGCAAAATTCCTCAGGCCCTGAAATAGTAAGACAAGCCCTAGGCTGGTGATGGCCTGTGGGAGGAGAGCCCTTCCCTTGCTCCTGACCTGGGGCTTGCTCTGCCCATAGACTTTAGCTAATGAGACTCCAGCCTATAGGGCACACACAGACAATGCAGATGTGCTTGCACCACTAAGCCTGTTCACCAGGACAAGAATGCATCCCAATTGGGGCCTTATGCAAACAGGTAGGGAGGAAGGTAGACAGAGCAGGACCTATCCAGCCAGTGGAGCTCAGCCTGGCTCAGCCATACCTCCAACACCTGGGCAGCTCACAAGAAGCAAATTCTCCTGGCTGCAGTCCATAACATCAGGAGGAGGGTCACCACAACATTTAGCTCCTTTCCTAGACACGTGGAGTCCTGGAGCTCTCACTGGCCTGGGAAATTCTACCACCTTCAGCCCTTCCTCTGCCCATGGGGGGGGCGTGGCTTGCACTAGCCACAGGACAGAGCCTGGTCTGTCTGTCTGAATGGCAAGCTGGATAGCAGGTCAGGGGTGGACTATGTGAGTGTCCAGGTGGGGCTTGGGTTGGTGAAGACCCGCCTGGTCCTCCCCAAAGAGGCCAGAGTACAGAGTGCCCCTGACTCCCGATGACAAATGGAGATACTTTGTCTGGATCCAGTCTTGAAGTGCAGTGTGGCTCCGGAGCGGGTCCAGCCTCACTTATCACACGGTTCATGGTCCGAGAGCCCCAATTGCCCGTGTGACAGCTGGGTGCCAGGGACCCAAGGCTGCTCACTTAGGACTTCATGGCTGATTACATCAGGAAACACAAGCAGTGACTCAAGCAGCAGGGGAGGGGCATGGCCGCCCCTGCCCCCTCACCCTATGCAACCCTTTCACCTGCTGGGTCCTGCAGGGCCATCAGTGACCCTGAGCAGCCAGGGCAGCTGGGCTCAGCACTGATGATGCCAGGTTAGCTTCTGGACCCTCAGAGATTTCCTACCTCCCCCCTGCCCCATCTCCAAGCTCAGTCCTGCTTCTTCTCAGCGGTGTGACCTTGAGCAAGTTGCTTAACCTTGTTGGGCCTCAGCCATATGACCTTAAAAACACAAATACATCCCCCACCCAAGGGTGGTCACTGTAGGGCTGAGCTGCTGGGGCCTCCTGGCCTACCATGGTGCCTGGCACACTTAGAGCGAGCACTCAGTAATACATGCTGCCAGTGACGATTAATCATAAATCATTCTCGATAGACTTTGGCTTATCTCTTCCTCCAAGGGTGTTCATTTATTGATGGCTTATTTGGTCCTTAAAGGGTTTGCCGTGTGCCAGGTGGATCTTGGAGAGGCCACAGTTGGTCTCCAAGGGGGACAGGCCTGTAAGCGGCTGACAGAGCTTCCCAAGGTGTGCAGTGCAGGGGTGTCGCTCTCACTTGGGAAGCTGAGAAGACTCCTAGTAGGTGGAGTGTAGAGGGATTTGTCAGGAAGCAGGGCACCCACCATGGCACAGGCCTGTCATCTGACTACTTGGGAGGCTGAGACAAGGGGGATTGAGGATTGAGTGAAAAGTTAGTGAGACCCTATCTCACCATCTCAAAGAACAAAGTGGGTGGGGTAGTTCCTTTCTGTCATCTCTGTTACTCACAAGGCAAACGTAGGATTACATCATGAGGCTGCCCTTGGCAAAAATGTGAGCTTCTTCCTGACAATTGGCTGAGGCAAAAAGGGAGGGAGGCATGGTTTGAGTGGTAAAGCACTTGCATAGTAAGTACAAGGCTGTGAGTTCAAACTCAAGTCTCTCTCTCTCTCTCTCTCTCTCACACACACACATGCTCATCCTGAGAATATTGTGTGTGTGCTCTCTCACACACACACACACATGCTCATCCTGAGAATATTGTGTGTGTGTGTGTGTGTGAGAGAGAGAGAGAGAGAGAGAGAATGTTAAAAGAAGAAAGTAACAAAGGGATAATGGCGCAGGGCAGCAGGCGAGGCCAGACCACAGAAAGGGGGTTCCTTGGAAACCACCCCATGGGGACCCTGGCAGCAGGACTCCTCTGGACCACAGCTTCAGGGCCCTGGGGAAACTGTAGGAGCCAGTAAGTACCTGGTACCCATAATGTCAGTGGAGCACTGGCTGGAGTCTGAATGTTGGGCTTGGATCCCTCTCCTTCCACAGTTCCCTCTAGAGGAGCCCTAATGCCCTGGAAGACAGTAAACTCTGGGGGGGGGCAGCTGTAGACTGATGGCTGTGCAGATCCCTGGACAATGGTGGGGGTCAGAGGTCCCCAAAGATCCCCGAGCCTGGGGCTTCCTGAGGGGAGAGGGAGAAAAGGAATCTTGAAGCTAGTGGCTGCCTGTCCTCGCTTTCAGTCCACTCAGGCCCCAGTGGGGCCAGAGCCATTACCTAGAAGGGACTTCCGTCAACAAAGACAAATTGGCTTAATTGACCCAAATTAGCAGCCAGGAGAGAAGGCCCAACAGCCCAGCTGCTGGTGCATTTAATCACTGTCACCCTGTGTGGTAAGGGACAGTCCCCTCCCCCAAGGCCATCAGGGTCATCTCCCCTGTGAATGGCTGCCTCTCTGGGGTATTCCATCAGCTGGAGGCAGGGCTGGGACTTTGAGGGGACAAAGACAGCCTGTGGTCAGAGCTCTAAAGAGCTAGCTGACAGTGTGGCTGCAGTAGAGATGCCTGACCTGGGACCTCAAGCCCCTGGTCAAAAGCAGCCCCTAGGAAAGGGAAGGTCTCTTTGGGACCCTAAGTGTGTGGGTGCTCTAATCACAGGACTTCTGTGGAGAAGATGGTGCCTCTTGGACTTTGTGGAGGGCAACAGAATAGCTGTCTCAGCCCAGGCCTCAGAGTCTCTCAATGCTGGAATGAAGTCGGTAGGGACCCCCAAAAAACCTTTACCAGGGTGCAGGTAGAGAGCCCTCTGTGGCCTCTGACTGCACTCTCTTCAAGACTCTCTCTCTCTCTTTTTCTCTGTATACCTGGTGAGATGTTGGGAGGAATGGTGGTCTGTGCATCTTTCAAACACATAGCCTGATGGGAGTTTCCTGCAGTGTTCTTAAGGTACCTGTTTTTCTGACTGTCGGGGTCCTCTGAGATCTGGAGTAGAATTTCCCTCTGGGTATGTGACATCAACACTCCAAAAGTTTCAGAGTTTAGACTATTTTAGAGTTTGGTCTTTGGAGAGGGCATATTCAGCTTGTAGTAATTCTCAGCGTTTACATTCCCAGGTTACCCCACTCAACAGATGTCACCCATAAGTCTTCCAGTAACTGTCCAAGGAACCAACTATGTATTTGATGTGGCACAATGGTAGTTCTAGGAGGGTTCTCCTGAGCTCTGGGGACCCAATTAGGGAACAATGTGTGTGTGTGTGTGTGTGTGTGTGTGTGTGTGTGTGTGTGTAAGAGAGAGAGAGGGAACAAGAAAGAGCAAGAAAGAGAGAGGGATTGAAGGAGATAGTGAATGAAAATGTTTCTCTCAAAATCTTTTTTTTTTTTGCAGGTCCTGGGGCTTGAACTCAGGGCCTGGGCTCTGTCCCTGAGCCTCTCTGTGCTCAAGACTAACACTCTACCACTTGAACCACAGAACCCCTTCCGGCTTTTTCTGAGTAGTTAATTGAAGATAAAAGAGACTTTCCTGCCCAACTTGGCTTTGAACGATGAGCTTCAGATCTCAGCCTCCTGCATAGCTAGGATTATAGGCATGAGACACTGGTGCCCGGCTCAAAACCATTTTAAAACCCTCTTGCCAATGTACATTCTATGCTCCACCTCCCTGCTCTGTACAAGGCAGATTGGCCAGGTGCCCAACTGTCAGAATACAGATGGCCCCTTCCCTCTTCCTTCTGCCTCCTGATACACTAGGAAGTTGTGCCCTGGAATTGGGTTTCTTTCCTAGTTTCCTATTAACCGGGTACAAATTTGCAATCTCTAGGCTAGGATGTGGGTCCCCTTGCTTCAAATATACCCCTCAGTGTGTCACTGTGATTGAAAACCTCCTGCCTGGCTGTTCTGTTTTCTTTTCCTTGAGTCCTGAGGACCACGATTCACATCTGTGTCTCCCCTCTGTGCCCTCGCTCCATGACACCACGGCAACAGCATCCAACACACACACACACACACAGATGGTTCCATGGTGACACAGTTGATGGCTGACTGGAGGTCAGTGGGTGCCACTGATGGGTGGTGCCAATGGGGACTGGGGAAGGGGGGGTCCTTACGCAGGTTTCTAGGTTGCTCCCTAATGCAAGCCATTTGTCTTCCATGCTCTGATTCTCTGCACCCCACTTGCTATGAAGAAACCTCCATTTTTGCTTTCTCAGACAAGAGCCACTCTGGACAGCTCGGAGAACCCATCTGTCCATCTGTAAAGCTTTTGCCTGAGGCTCCTGATGTTCAGGTTGGGCCTTTCCCTCTCTGTCCTTCCCGGTACCCACATCTGTACCTTGACTTATTTCAAAGGTGTGTCATTTATCTCCATGTGCCTGGGCTCAGGCAGGATCCTGTGAACTGGTGCCTGTGAACTCTGGGCTGGTGAACTTGGCCCAGGATGCAGACAAATGGCAGGATGTGTGTGGCACGGAGGGGTCAATCGCAGGGCCTGGCCCGGATCTCCTGACACCTAGAATTGGGATGGAGAGCTCTGCTGACCACCCTGCCTCCCACCCCCTTCTCCTGGAGGAAGAATGAGAAGAAACAGCCGCGAAGCCCTGACTGCTAGCCCAGGGCCATCCTGCTGCTGCATGCAGGCCCACACCCCCACGCTGGTGGAAGGTGATTGCACATTTGTAACAATTATTCACTTAATTGGGTTCCAATTAAATCAGAGAGGGAGCAGAGGCCTGTGTCTATGTTTGTTCTCCTCCTTGCTCCTTGGCATAGGAGAGTGAGCACACACGGGATGGAGGATGGAGGATGACAAACAGCTCCATCTCATCCGGCACAATTTGCCTACTGTCGGGTCGTATTGGCCCGGGTGCCCGCCTGCCACCTCCCGAGTTTCTCCTGCCCATGGCTCTAATGAGGGACTGGACCCCACACCAGGGGCCGAGAGAGGCATCTTTACCTCCTCTGGGTAACAGAGGGGGGTCATAGGGAAAGGGGCAGAAGGGTGTGAGACCCATCCATTAGCAGTATCAGCTGGACCCCTGGTAGCACAGTAGCCCTCAGGGAGGGAGGAAGTGGACCCAAGGCCTGCCAGCTGGCTCCTTGGGGGCTTCTCAAGGCTGTCATGGAGGAAGGGGGAACTAATGAGATCTCGGGGAGGCCTCTCCACCCTGCCCCCTGCAGCCGGCAGTGTGCATTGATCTGTCATAGCTCATGGATGCTGCATATGTGTGATATAAATATATTACGCTCTGTTACACATTGCATATATTATATAGTTCCCCCCTGGCTAAAGGTGTTTTTAGAAAAATCACATTTCCCATCCAGTCTTATCATATCGCAGACAGGGAAACTGAGGTCCAGGAGCAGGGAAAGGACTTGCTCAAAGCTACTTCAGAGTTGGAGTGCAAGGAAGGTCCCTTCATTTTTGCCCCTAGAGCCAGGCGATGGTACAGCTGCATGGGGAGGGGCACAGGGGGGATTCTGAGGGCCGCAGGGCCACAACAGAGTTCCATAGGAGACATTCCCTCCCTCAGAGGGCCCCTCCCTAGCCCACACTGACTGAGGCTGTGGTGGTGATGGTCAGCCATGGTGGCTTAGGCCTGAGGCTGGATTCACAACCATGGGGTGTGACCTCAGTGCTGGTCCTTCACAGGCCCGACCCACCCCAAGGACAGCCAGGGCCACACCCTGAGGTCTTAGGCACAGGAGCTCTTTCAGAGGATGTGTATGTATCCAGTTAGGGTGTAGCACACAGTGAGTATCTAAGAAAGTTTGGTGGGGTGAATGAATGAATGAGCCAATGCATGAATGAATGACCATGTATGCTCTCAGTCTAGAAGAAACAAAGCTCTATAAGGAAATGAGATGCAGAACTCTAGCTCTCAAGTTTCCCCAGCCTGGAAAAGCCCCTAGTCTGATGGGAGAGGCTCAGTTTCTCTGGAGCAGTTCCTACCACCGGGGGAGGGTGCTGATGTGCTCTGCCTCCATGACTGATGGAGGTCACAGTCCTGAGCAGGGCAGCCTCCTGCTCAAGGGAGGAGACGAGGCTCAGTTCTGAGGCCTTGGAGCAGAGGGGCAGAGTCTGCAGGCCTTGAAGAGAAGGAGCTGGGCGCTGCTGTGGCCAAGCGGGAGAGACATCATCGGCATTCCGGTCAGGCAGCCAGTAGCTGAGTTATTATTATTTCGTTCTTCCTTTTTCTTTTTTCCCTTTTTTTTTTTGGAGCTACTTAGAGCAATTTACAGAAATCATTTAGGGGCCGTTTAGGGAGAAGAGAAAAGATGAATACTTTTAAAGGCAGGGCCTGGGGATGGCTTATGCAAATCAGCTTTGCAGGGACACGGAGGAGAGTGTAGGTTGTGCACAAGGAGGGGCTGCAGGGTTGTGTACCTCCACACCTGAGGCGGGGGAACCAAGGATACAGAAGCAGCAGGGACAGAGGGCTGACACTTGAGGAAGGAAGCTACCTTGTGCCTCAGATTCCCAGGGGGGACTGAGTGGAGTAGGGATTGTTCATCTTCCACATCAGAGGCTGGAAGAAGCAGGGGGCTTGGGATCCAGCAACCCAGAGCTGGAGGGAGTGGTTCAGGACCTGAGGAAGGGGAAGCATGGTCTCCAGAGACCAAGCCCCACCCTACCAGCTCCTGAGTTCACTTCCCCTCACTCAGCCTCTGTTTCTCCATCAACACAATGGGAATCATGATGATCCAGTTGCAAGATGGAGCTGGCATGGGGTCAGGTATGTGCATCTATTACTGAATTAGCCACCAACGGCTCCCTGCTCCTTGGTCATGGCGGGGGGGGGGGCAAGGGTGTGTGTGTTGGGGGGAGTCCAGGGGTCAGAATTTGACCTTTAAATGCACACACCCCAGACAAGAGAGAACTCTCTCTTCCACATGTGCACGCACACATGTGTGTGATACACATGAATGTACCATATAGGAAGAAGGGTGAGGGTTCTATTGAGGGGAGTGGAGAGGAAAACAAGCACTCAGGTCTTGTGTTTAATGAAGCTCTCTCCATAGTTTGTACCTCACACTTATGGGTGATGCATGCCTGGGGACAGACTCTGGCTACCTCATGTAAACATCACACCAGCTGAGGCTCGGCCTTTCCCTCAACACAGCACCAGCTGGGGACATCCACATCTATGACCAACCAGCTTCCTCCAGGTGGTCCTTGGCTATGCTGTGTCCACCCTCTCCACAGGTCTTGGCTTCCTAGCTCCTGACCACTGTGAGCTAAGACCCTTCCTTGTGTCTCTGGGCCTTAGTCTTCTCATCGTTAAAACAGCGATGATTCCAGATGAGAGGAGGCCAAAGACACTTTGAGCTTCCCTGGCGCAAGTTCCTGTAAGTTTCGAGAGGTTGCCCAGAACAGAGGAGACTGTAGAGTGCAGGAGGCTTTTGGGCGGTGCCCCAGGGCACAGACAGAGCATCATGGCCTTATCTGTGCACTCACAAGGAGGCCAGGGCTGGTCTTGCTTTCCCATCGTCGGGTCCAGACCATGCGGCAAGGGACAGCATCTCTGTTTAAGAATACCCACGGGGGTCCCCTGTGTATGAAGCATTGAGACTCCTATGTCTTGGTTCACTGAATCCTGGGATCACGACTTACAGATGAACTAGAAGCTCTGGAAAACAGCAGTGACACAGACCCCACCTGGGGGGTGGGGTAGGGGATACTGATCACTCTAACTTTTAAGAGGTACTCTTTCATTGTGATTATTTCTATGGTGCTGGGGATGGGACCCAGGGCCTTGCATGTGTTAGGCAGGTGCTCTACCACTGAGCCACACCCACAGCCAGGGCACTGTGGTATCAGGGGTGGGGGAAGTAACAGAGGAGTCCCACTCCAAAGGCAACCACTGAATAGCAGCTACTATTTACTGAGTACGTACCATAACTCAACCACAGTTCCCAGTGGATATTGACTCATGCGTTCATGACAACCACACCACATAGCAGTCTATGCATGGTATAAGTGTGTGATCAGCCACGGAGAAGGCAGGCAATATCCCTAAGACCACACAGCTAGGGTTGGACAGATAATGACAGAATTTTTCCACCTTTGGTCCTTGCCACTCATTTAGTGATTGACTAAAAGCATTCTTAGTGGCTCCCTGGATAGGAAGAGAAAAGATGGTGGGAGGATGGAGGGGCCTCTGGGAGCCATCGCTTCAACTCACAAATAAGGACAGAACAAGTTTCCATCCCTGGTTCTGATGCTGGGGTACAGCCTTGAGAAAAAAGAGATATGGTCCCCGCTAGAAGGGGCACCTGTTCCTCTGGGGATGTTTAGCCATGTTGATACATAGTGTACAGGAAGACAGAGCAGAGTAAAGGATAGACAGGGAGGGAAAATCTAGTGAGAAGTATTTTAGAGAGACCTGGAAGGCATTCCAGGAGAGGCAGAGGAACTCCTGAGGCATTGTGTCTGGTAAGCTGGGGACAGCAAGGAAGCCAGGTGACCAGGCTGGGCAGTCGGGAGAGGCGGTGTCAGGAGAAGGAACAAACAATGATTACATTGGTAGCCTCAGTAAGGATGTCAACTTTCACTCCCAGTTTGGTGGAAGGTTCTAAGCAGGAAGGGGACCTGAGCCTGTGCATTCTACCTTGTCCTGGTGGGTTAGGGAGATAGGACCTCTGGAGGTAATGGGAAAGAGCAGCTCCTCCCAGCCCTGATCACAGCTGCCTTTGTCTGAGGGAGGATGTGATCACCACTACGATTCTTGCTAACTGGGAAGGGCATGCAGGCCCTGAGCAGGTAGAGGACTTCCAAGTAGGCTGTGCAGGAAGGAGGGTGGAATGTGGTCATGGGGAGTCAGCAGGCTGACTCCAGAGCCCAGCAGGGCCTCCATGTAAGGCTGCAGAGCCAGTGAACCGAGTCCTATCCCAGCTGTGGGGCTGTTGGGTCTAGGAGAGACATGCAAGAATGTAACAGAAAAGGAAGGAAGGAAGGAAGGAAGGTAGGTAGGAAGGAAGGAAGGAAGGAAGGAAGGAAGGAAGGAAAGAAGGGAGGGAGGGAGGGAGGGAGGGAGGAAAGAAGGAAGGAAGGAAGAACTCCACATGTCACACTCAAAATGTGTTATATGGATTCTTTCCATGCTCAAGTGATAATGTTTCAGATCTTTCGGTTCAAATACTATTAAGTAATAAGAATTAATATTATTAAAAATCAATATTCAAGTGGAGCCCATTGATTTCATGTTTGTTCTTCCTGAATCAGATAAAATTTACATCAGATATGTGGTTCCTGTTAGAGTTCTGTTGGGCAGTGCTGAGTGACTTGGTAACCTAGAGGGTTTGGGGCTTTTTGTTTGTTTGTTTGTTTTATACTGGTCCTGGGGCTTGAACTCTGGGCCTAGGTACTGTCCCTGAGCTTTTTTTTTTTTTTTTTTTGTCAAGGCTAGCATTCTACTGCTTGAGCCACAGATCCACTTCTGATTTCTTCTGGGATTAATTGGAGATGAGTCTCCTGGGCTTCCCTGCCCTGACTGGCTTTGAACCATGATCCTCAGATCTCAGTCTCTTGCGTAGCTAAGATTATAGGTGTGAGCCACCGCCCACACCCACTACCACCCAGACTTCTAAGGCAGGAACACTGAACCTTATCAAGAAGCAGGGCTGGTCCCAGACTGCACAGCTGGTGAGGCAGGAACCCTCTAAGAAGGGGAGGAGCAAATAGCAGAGGGAGGGGAAGACTGAGACCTGGTTGGGGTGTGGGGGAGAGGAAGGGCAGGTCACTGGGTGGGTCAGGCCTGCTGGAAAGTAATCCTCAGAGGCTCCTGGGCACCAACAGTCCCACTTGGAATCAAACAGAGGTCACAGTGACTTCTTACTTAACTTCATGAGGCCGGGTGGGGACCATGACCTCAGCTACAGCACACCCGCCCTATGGGATGAGGAGATTTTGCAGCACATTGTTGGTGGTCCAAGGTCACTTGGTCACTGGCCAGCAGTGGATGCAGAAGCTCTGGAACCGGGGTTCTCAGGGTTTGGTCCCTGAATGCTTTCAGGCTGCGGGACAAGGCTGGCCTGATCTCTAAAACTCCCTGATTCTGACAAGGGGGTGCCTTCTCTGAGTGGTGTGTGGGAAGGGATGGGAGTTTTGGGAGGTTATGGCTTTGTTATCCAGATGCCCTCCCTGCCAGGGCTGCAGAGACCAGCTGTCAGGTGGGGCCCAGCAACAAAAGCTCCACTGAGGTGGGTCGCAGAGGCTTTGTGAACATAGGGTGATGTCTGCAGTTGTCTTCTTGGTCAGGAAAGGAGTAGAGACAGGACAGGGACCAACAGCTGGTCACTGCTGCTTTAAACAAAACCAACCAACCCAGCAGCATGTTGCTAGGAAGCATCAAAGCAAAGCAAAACAAAACAAAACAAAAAACCCCAAACTAAACAAAACAATAAAAAAAGAAAAACCTCAGCTACCAAAAAACACGTTTTTTCCAGGAAGTCTTTGGCAGGGTCTTGACATCTCAGCAGGTGGCAAGGCCTAGCTCCAAGCAAGAAAGGAAGGAAATCACCCAGTGGCTCTTGCCAGTAATCCTAGCTGCTCAGGAGGCTGAAATTCGGGTGAATCAAAGTTTGAAGCCAGTCCAGGAGGAAAGGTCTGAGATACTCCTCCTCTTATTAACCAGCAAAAAGCTATGTTGGAGGTATGGATCAAGTGGTAAAGTACCAGCCCAACATGCAAACCAAGCAGGTGCAAGGCTCCCTGAGTTCAAACTTGGGTACCAGGCCAGGAAACCAACCTGGGGCCTGTGGCAGGTGCTGGCATTTGTACCAAGTGCCTCCACAGTTTCCCACCACCATCTTGCAGCATGCTGACCTGAAAGATGATGCTATCACCCCACACTTCAGGCAAGGAAACCTAGGCTCAGGGAAATAAGTTCCCCCCCAAATCCCCACTCCTGGTTCACTTAGTTTCACTGTGGCAGGTGAGGATTGGAACCTGCTAGTGCCATTTAAATCCTACTACCAAGCTGGGTGCCAGTGGCTCACACCTGTAGTCCTAGCTACTCAGGAGTCTGAGATCTGAGGATCACGCTTTGAATCCAGCCTGGGCAGGAAAGTCTGTGAGACTTTCATCTCCAATGAACCACCAGAAAACTGGAGGTGGCATTGTGGCTCAAAGTGTTAGAGCACTGGCCTTGAGCAATAAAACTCCGGGGATGGTGCCCAAGCCCTGAGTTCAAGCCCCATGACCAACAAAAAAAAATTAATAAAACCCACAACCATTCTGGGGTCCCTCAAACTGAAGGGACCCTAGAATAGGCTTGTCTTTTGTGTCCCTGGGTGTTGGGCTGATGGACAGGTAGGCATACATCACAAAGAGCAAGGGAGATACTGTCTCTGGGCAATCCTATTGGACCACTTTCTCCAAGGCTCTATAAAGACTCTTGCACTGCAGAGTGGGTGTTACTGGCTATGAGTGACAAGCGGGGCCTGTGCTTCCCACTCCCCAAATCTTGGCTGTGAAAGTAATAAAAAGCATTTCCTCCACACTGAGCCTCTGGACTGCAGGCCCCCAACTCCCATGGTCCATCCAGTCTTAGAGAGCTGGACAGTGTTGGGAAGTGGTGGAGCCGGCTGTTCACAAGCACACCCATCCCTCTGGTTCCCAAAGTGGCCTCTCTGCCATCTGTTGGTGCTAAGGCTGGCACCTGTGGCCATTTCCCATCTCATGATCCCAATCCCCGATCAGTCACTCTCACCGCTCCTATCCACTCTACAGCAGCCTGCAAACTGTCTCTGGGCAGTGATTCTGGAGACTCCTCCTTAGATCACGTCATTCCTTCCCTCCATGACTCTCTACTGCTCTCTAGAACTCCATGGAATGCAGGGTCCCCAGTTCTAGGAGACCATCTGCATAAAGAACTTTAAAAAACCCACAAAACAAAACTGGGTGCTGGTGGTTCAGGCCTGTAATCCCAGCTTTCCAGGAAGCTGAGATCTAAGGAGAGAGGTTCAAAGTCCACCTGGCACAGGAAAGTCCAGGAGATGCTTATCTCCAATTGACCACCAAAAAGCCAGACGCAGAGCTGTGGTTCAAGTGCTAAGAGTGCTAGCCTTGAGTGAAAAAGCTAAGGGACAGTAGCAGGTCCTGGGTTCAAGCCCCAATATTAGTGTCACCCCCCAATAAATAAATAAATAATAAATTTTTAAAATGAAAATAAATTTTAAAAATATTACTAACCACGCACCTGATATTTTGCCTCGAACCCTGTATTCTTTACCCTGACTGTTCTCCACCCAGAGTCTGGCTGCTAAAGGCCAGCATCCATTTTT
Source organism: Dipodomys ordii (assembly GCF_000151885.1). Classification (NCBI taxonomy): domain Eukaryota; kingdom Metazoa; phylum Chordata; class Mammalia; order Rodentia; family Heteromyidae; genus Dipodomys; species Dipodomys ordii. Next base: position 235,309 of record NW_012267247.1, read on the forward strand.
TCCCCTAGTTTCTGTCTTTCCCGGTGTGTATCACACATAGGTGAGGTGCTGACTGATTCATCTTCAGAGAAAGAAATCTAGAACCTGATTAAGGATTATTATTTTTGGGGGGGTCCGGTCGTGGGGCCTGAACTCTGGGTCTGGGCGCTGTCCCTCAGCTCTTCAGCTCAAGGCTAGCACTCTACCACATGAGCCACAGCGCCACTTCCGGCTTTTTTTTCTTTTTGCTGATGTGGTGCTGAGAAATCGAACCCAGGGCTTCATGCATGCAAGGCAAGCGCTCTACCATTGAGCCACCTTCCCAGCCCCCTGATTAAGGATTCTTGAAGTGGCACCTCCTCTGAGAAGCCTCCCTCGGCTTCTCCCACAGCTATGGATTATCTCCCTCTCCTCCCACCACATCCTGGGTTTCTCTCACAGTGTCTGTGACTGTGTTTGATCACAATCTTTGCGGATGCAGCTCCTCTCCCTAGTTCACACCATCTTAGAGACTCCTCCCGGGACAGATCATCCCATTTCCTTCATCGTTACACTCAATACGGTGCTCGGCACTGATGATAACATTAATAGCAAAATATTAACAACTGTCACTTCTCCACTTTCAGACTGTGCCAGGCATGATTCTAAATATTTGACGTGTAACAACTCATTGAGTCATCATAACAGCCCTGTAAGTGGGGTACTCCAATAGTCATTTGCAAATGAAAATAGAGAAGCACAGCATGGGTAAGTAACTTGCCTCAAACCACACAGGAAACAACAAAGCCAGACAGTCTGGTCTCCAGGCATGAGATCGGGGAGGAGACTATGTCCAAACTCAACAGAGTTCACACTGAGATTCTACTATGGATCACATAGCAGATGTACAATGATATTAACCTACTCAGTAATTATTAAAGTAAGAGAGCCCAGCACTGGTGGCTCATGCTTGTACTCCCAGTTACTCAGGAGGCTGAGATCTAAAGAATGAGGTCTGAAGCCCAATTGGGCAGAAGTAGAGAAGCTAGAAGTGGAGCCGTGTCTTAAGTGGTAGAGCATCAGTCTGAGCAGGAAAGCTCAGGGTCAGGACTCAGGCCCCCCGAGTTCAAGCCCTAATACAGGTGTGTGTTCATGAACATGTGCACACATACACATACATGCATTGCACACGTGTGCATGTGCGCACACACAATTAAAGTAATAACATTGTGGCCGCTCAGACACAGCTGTGCAGCTGGTGGGGGTCTGGAGCTGAGGTAGAATGGCCCAGGCTAGCAGTGCCCTGCTGGGAACCCAGCACTCCCTCTGTTTAGACAGCCTTCCCTGTCATCACCACCTCCCCCAGCCCCAGCTTCCAGTCCCTAGCAGGCTCAGACCTCTCATGCATGGGCTGGCTGCCGGCAGTTTTTCTCCTGTGGAGAATAGCACAGAAAATTGAGATCATTTCTCTGCTGTGTTGGCAGCTGAGAAAATAGCATTTCCCTCCCTCTATTTCCAATCCAAGATTTCCTTCCTATCGGACAATACCCCCCACAAGCCTGTGTGTCCCCTGAAAAGATAGGGCAGGGGATGAAATGGTGGTCTGCTTTACCAAGAGACATGGGCTACAATAGCTTTACAGTGACAAGTAGCTGGTGGTGGGAGAGGAGGCCACCAACCAGGATGCCTGCGGACATACAACGATCTATACAGAGGTCAGAGCAGCAGGTGACCCAGAGCACAGCTCTCTGGGACTTAAGGGAAAGGGGTTGTGCAATCTCTGAACACAAGGGCCCTGCCTCTTGACTGCCATTCCCCCAAAGCAGAGTCCTGTTAAATCTGGCCAAAGGAGCCAGCCAGCACAGGCAAACCCTACAACCCCTGGGAGCTGATTCTTTGTGACGGTAGCTGATTAGTTAGAAGATCAGAATCTGTGTGTGAGAGAAATAAAAATTGGCATAGTCTCAAATGAGAGATAAGAACGGTTGGCATTTGCCCTCCATCAGGACAGCCATGACATAGCTCACTCAGCCTGAGGGCCACTGTCACCCAGACCCAAGAGTGTAGACTCCAACTCCACCCACCTCCCACTGCCCCGCCCCTCCAGCCTCCTTCCTGCTCCCTGAATGGCCACATCCCTGGGTCCTTCATTGGCCCCACCCGCTGTCCAAGACCTGTTCTGGGTATAGGTGTGGGGATGTTCTATTCACTAGGCTCACTTCCTCCCCCCTCCTTCAACTCCAAGCTCAAAGGATTGGTTCATTTCTATGCTCCACATCCATCCACAAACACCTCTCAAATTTCCCAATTCCCCTAATCTTTCCTTCCTTCCTTCCTTCCTTCTTTCCTTCCTTCCTTCCTTCCTTTCTTTCCTTCTTTCCTTCCTTCCATTTTTCCCTTCCTTCTCTCCCTCTCTCCCTCCCTCCCTTCCTCCCTTTCTACCTTGCTTCCTTCCTTCTTTTTCACCTTTCTTTCTTATGGTTTTTGAATTAGCCTTGAGATTTGAACTCAGGGACTCATACTTGCTACACTGGTATTCTATCACTTGAACCATTCCTTCAAGTCTTGCTTCTTGCTGGTTATTTCTGGAGACGGAATCTAGCGAAGTTTTCTCTCCAGGCTCACCTTAAGCCACAATCCTCTAGATCTCAGCCTCCTGAGTAGCTGGTATTACAGGTGTGAGCACCTATACTCTGCCCCCTGCCACGACTTCTGCCTTCTAATGCATATCATTTATTATTATCCTCTGCCCCCTAACCCTCACACAATACAAAAGCTATAGGCTTCCGGAGTTCTAGTATTTTTGTTATATCCTAATGCCCAGAAGCATGGCTGGTAAGTAGCAATAGTAAGTAGTAGTAGGAGTAACCTAATGCTTGTTGAGTGATGAGGAGGGTGTCTTTGTGGTACCAGGGTGCACCATGGCTCATGTTTGTTTAATTTGACCATTCATCAAAGATCCTCTATATGCCAGAGGGTGGAGGGAGGCAGTCATAAGCTATCTCAATCCATTGGACTCAGCCAGTAGGGATACCAAGAAGCATCACACAATTAAAAACAGGATAAATCTGCACATGGGGGCAGTGGGTGCTTGTTCATTGGAGAACCTGAGTGGCCTTCTAGAGGAAAATGGTGGACACATGCTGGATGGAAGGCTGGGTAGTGGAAGAGTGTTCTGGTCAGAGGGTTGGCAGATGCCAACATTCTGACATGAAAAAGAACATCTCATTCAAGAGACTAGGAAAGAAGCTAGGAAAGAGACTAGAAGAAGCTAGGAAAGAAAGAGCAAGGGGGGGGTGAACAAGAGGTGCTGCCCCCATGCCTGGCTCAGGGGTGTGATCCCTGTGTCTGTTTGCAGGAATCTCCATGTGCGGAGTCAGAAAACCTGACCTTGAGCTGGTGTGGCCAGGAACTTTTTGGAGCCTCGGTTTCCCTTCTGTGAAGTGGGAACCTCAATGCAGTCTTTAGGTAGCAGCTGCTGTGAGAAACGAATAGAACCCCAGATCTGAAATGCAGAGAGCGATCAGAACTCTCCTGGGTAGCGAGGTGTGAGTGAGTGAGCCGGAGTGGGTGTGCATGAGTGTGTGCCTGCACTCTAGCTCCCACGGATACCTTGATCCTGCTGTGACGAACCAGCTGCGTCATCTGAACCAAGCCGCCAAAAATACACTGAATCTGGGCCACAGCCAGGCTCCCCACAGCTCCGGAGGTGGAGGAGGCCTGTGGGGGTTGGGGGGCAGGGTCCTGTCAACTTTCACTGACAGACTCTCACCATTCAAGGGGCTCTGGCCACCGGTGAGGTCCAGGGCTGAGCCTCCCTGATCAAATCAGGGACCTCAGGGATGGCTCAATTCAGCCTCCTCCTTCCCTTCTTCCCTTCCTCTCTTGATCCTTCTCTCCTTTCCTCCCTCCTTTTCTCCCCTCCGACCTTCTTTTCTTCCAAAAACCAGAGTGGTACACACAGGCTGTGGCTGGTTCTAGTTAAATGCTAGCCAGCTTCAGGGTGGGTCCTGGGAGGAGTTCAATCAAGGTGAAGGGCAGGTGTCTCTTAGCTGCTTGCTCTTTCTAGGCCTAGGTCCTGCCCTGTTGGGTCTGATGGTATTCACATCTGGAATTCTTGGATGGAGATGATCCAGAGAACCAGCACTATTTTAAGAGACAACCCTCCATTGTGGAGACCTGGAGCATATCTCTTTCAGCTCTGATGACCACCGAGAGATAGGCCCAGGGAAACAGATAAAAAGACACCTTCCATTAGTAAGTCCACATCCTAACCGCTGTCCTCAGTGTGAACTGAATAGGGAAAACCATACCAAAGAAAAGAGTAAACCAGTTGTCCATCCTTTTGGGCCAAAAAAGGTACAGGTAAGAATGCAACAGGAAGAACTCCAAATTTTATACATAAGGAGAACTTCCAAAAGGCAGATAATTACCTACATAATTTAGGCAAAAAAAAGAGAGATTTTCTTCAATTATCTTTTCTACTTTTTTCTACACTGAATTATTCATATTTTTTTGCATTCATTCATTCGTGCAACAAGCATTGAATTATCTAGGTAATTGCTTCCATTTTCTACTTCATCCTGCTGGGCTGTCTGTCCACTAGCCAGCAGGCCTAGGGTAGAGAGGGAAGCGAGTGTGGGGCATGCAGAGGCGATAGAATGATTGCTAGACTCTCAGTCTGTGGGTGCTATCATTCTCATCTAGCTGGTCCCTCTTTCGCTTTACTGGCCTCTCTTGTCTCCCTCTGATCTGGGCAGCCTATTTGTCCTCTAGACACTGGGTGTGGCCAGGCGTGGCCGCTTTATGCCTACACCCCTGTCCTTGAGCCCTGCTGGAGTAGGCTTAGCCAGCTGACTGGATAAAGGAGGCTTTTCTTTGCATTATAAAAGACAGAGGAGGAAAATAGCAGAAGACATCTATTTTCTTTAAAACACACACACACACATGCACACAACTGGTTCATTAATTTCTTATTAAAATTCTGTGTGGAGCCTGGGGAAGGAAGGAGGGAGAAGACCCTGGGGAGGGGAGGGGTGGCGGATTGCATCTACTTGTTCGCATCTGCCGAAGGCCTTCATGGAGAGAGGCCGGGAAAAGAGGAGGGTGAAGGAAGGGCTTCTTAACTGGGCACTGTAATCCTAGCTACTCTGGAAGCCGAGATCTGAAGATCTAAGTTCAACGTCAACCCAGAGGAAGGAAAGTTCAAGATATTCTTATCTCCAGTGAAGCAGCAAAAAGCTAGAAGTGGAGCTGCGGCTTAAGTGGTAGAGGGTCAGCCTTTGGTGGAAAAGCTAAAGTTCAACATCCCGACCTTGAGTTCAAGCCCTGGTACCAGCATTACAAAAAACAACAACACAAAAAACCTTCCCAATATCCCTAATCAAGAATTGGATGGGGCCCTGAGAACATCCTCCTCCTCGCTACTGGCAGAGGAGAAACATAAGACTATGGAGAAAGAGGCTTTCTTGGGCTATACAGTAAATCTGGGAGATTGGGGTTTGGACCCGGGTATCCTGCAACCTTAGGATTATGATTGCAGATTGCTTTGAATGTGAAGATTGGAGCTTTAGAGCTTGAATGTGAAGACTGGGGCTTTAGAGCTTGAATGTGAAGACTGGGGCTGTAGAGCTTGAATATGAATACTGGGGCTGTAGAGCTCCAGGCAGCAAGCGAAGGAAGAGCCCTCAATGCCCTCCATGCTTCTTTCACTGTGCTTGCTCAGCTGTATCCGCGATGGCTACCAGAACCTAGCTTGGGACCAGAAATGCCTCTCTGGAAGAGGCTGCGGAGGGGATGACCTAGGTGGTGGCATCTGCCGAGAAGCCTGGGGCAAGCTGCCAATCCATTTAGGCTCTGGGGCTAATTCTGACTCCAGATTTAACTGGCCGAGTGACCTTGGCCAGTCCCTGCCCCTACATGTCCATTTGCACATCCACGCCACGGGGTGACTCAGTGAGTTTGTGGTCGCTTGGTTACAGGTAGGGAGACAGTGAGATTCCCACCCCGGCAGCTGAGCCAAACCTTGGGGATGGGTGGTGGTACCCTCAGCATCCAGGTCTGTATTTTCCAGACAAGTCCAGTTCTGGCACTCACGATGCCTTCCCTTCCTCCCAGCCCAGCACCCAGCCTTCCTCGGAATGGATTCCAATAAAGCTCATTTTCTGCCACCAAGTTTATAACACATCCCCACCTACTGGTCTTAAACATTAACAAAGCTGTGTGGTGGCATATGGCTCTGCGTGGCCACAAGGAAGCCAGCCGGGCCAGCATACATCTTCCTCTTCACAATGGAGAGCCTGAGGCCTCCTGCATTCCCCCCAAGCCCCCAATCTGGCTTCTTACAATGTGCAGGAGAAACGCTGGGTGGGTGGGCTGGGGACCACATGCATCCAAAATCACACTGCACCCACGGTAACATGGGACAGGGTCATGGCATCCCACCGGAGACCCATGCTTTACGTGTGCATTGCCCCAGGGCCTGCTCCTTCCTCTTGTTCTCTTCCTGCCTTCTCTGCCTGGTCATTCCCTCTCTCTCTCTCTTCAGTCTCTTGCCACAGAGCTCCCCTTCCCAAGAGCCTGCTGTGTGTGGAGCATGGGAGAAGGAGGCTGATGAGTGCAAGACATAACCCCTGCCTTAAGACAACAGTGTGGGTGCCAGGATGGTGATCCGGCAAACACGTCTAGCACACTGTGTGAGCAGGGATAGCATGGCAGTAGGCAGTGCCAATGGTGCATACACATATATGCTTCCTTCTGCTGGGGTTGCTTGTGTGAAGCCAGAGGAATCTAGGGAGACTCCCTGGAAGAAGTGCTATTTGAGCTGGTCTTTGAAAGCTAAGTAAGGAGTTGAATATCCTTGATCCTATAGGCAATGGGGAGTCAGGGCTGGTTACTGAGGAAGGGGGCAAACATAATCAGCTCTTCAACAGATGTAATCACTACTCAGCACCCACCCCCCCATACCCCCATTTAAAATGAAAATAGGGGAGATCTTCCCGCAGAGATTGATATAAGAAAGTAGCCTTCACAGACATTCTGTGGAAGAAGTCTTAGGACTTGAAACTGTGATAATGGGGGGGCCAGCCAGACACACCACTCTGCCCACGCCATGGGCCCAGCTGGGACCTGCAAGGGAGCGGGAACCAGTTCACATGTGATCTCTGCCCAGGAGTCCTGACAGCAAGCAAGAGCAGGGAGGTGGGCCGGAGACCACACTGCTGTGGGGAGCTGGAGGGAAGCAGCCCAAGGTCACACTGCCCCATGGCGCCAGAGGCGTGCAGAAACCCAGGCTGCTTGGCCTCCAGTCTGGCTATGTGGTCAGAACCCTGTGGCCTCACTGCTCTGCCAAACATCAAACCCTGAAGACGCCTGTCCAGGCCTCAGTGTCTTAGCACGAGCCCAGAAAAATCCAACCAAAAGTTAGCCTGGAGTGGGCACTTTTCCTGATTGAGGGAAGGGAAATATGGGTGAGGTAGGTGCCAGGCAGCTCTAGTAGAAGAAAGCCCAGGGTACATTTATTTACTTATTTGACAGTGCTGTTTTTACTAGCCTTATCCATCTGCGAGATACATAGTTTTAAGCATCTGCTGACACCTGGGGAGACTGATCATGGAAAAGGAAGAGACGTCAGAGCTCATGGTAGTCAGGAAGGAGAATGGCTGGCAGCAGAGCCTCCTGGCTCACCTCTTCCATTCTTCTTCCTGCAGCCAGGCCCTGAGCCCCATGCGAACTGACACTGCCAGCACTGGCTTGTATGGACAGGGAGAACCTTAAAGCCACCACTCCAGGACTACTGGGGGACAGAAAGGCCTGGAACCTCCAGGAAAGAAGTCAGCAGCTACTCCCAAGAATGACATAGGAGGCAGGATGGCCAGGGAGAGTCACCTAGGGCTGTGGTGGCATGTAAGCAAAGGGAAAAGATCTCCAATACCAGGCTGGGGGATTAGGGAGGTGGGTCATGGGGACCTAGAGACAGCTGCCTGGAGACTATGCCTGGGATTGAAACTGGAACTCTTGAGAGCAAAATGCAAGAACCACACCTAGACCCAAGGCCTGAGCTTGCAAGCCTCTTCCTGCTGGGTATTCAAGCTTCTTGCTCCTCAGGGCCACAAAGCCAACATACACAGTTCCCAGGAGCAGACAGACAGACAGATCATTTCCTGGCTGCCTCTGTTTCTTACTTGCCACATGGGCAACATGGATGAGGTTTCTGGCTCCTATTGAACCTCTACATTGCTCCCCTATCCTACCCCTGTAGGAGACCCTGCCCAACTCATTGCTGGATAAAGACTTGAGGCTAGCCACTGAACAGAAAACAGCTCCCCAGAAGCCATGGGCCAGCCAGGAAGAGCCAATCCATCCACCGAGGGTGGAGAGTCTGCTTCCTCCCCGCCCCCCCCACAGCCTCTGGACCCCATGAATCTTATTCAAGAGTCCATTTGCTTTCTTTTACTTCCACCCTTAGAAACGATCCCTGCTCAGGGTGCAGGGGGAGGAGAAAGCCGGGCATCACAAACAGAAGGTCCTCCACTAACGCCTAGAGCACAGGGTTCCCCCTCCGTGAGACCCCCACTCCATCCCGTCCCAAGCTTGCCTCCCTCAGTGTGGGGCATCGAAGCTCCCCAACTCTCTCTGGCTGGTGGGGGGAAATGCAGCCCAGTTCTGCGGGCTTCACATTGGGAGGGGGCTTGGGGCTGCTCCTCTCCCCTCTTCCCCCACCCCAGCTGTCCCTCCCGGCTAGCTTGCTGGGTCAGCGCCCCTCATTGCCTGGAGCGTTTCCAGCTTGCGGGAGGCCCGCTGCAGCTTCCTCGCGTCTGGTCTGAGCTCTCACTCTTTTTGAAGAAGGGGTAGGGGGGAGATGTTGTTCCGAGACCCTCTGTACACCCTCCCCCCCCCAAAATCCCCGCTGTCCCACAGCCAAAGCGCGCCAAGACGGGCCCCTCCTTCCCCCACCCCGTTACCGCGGAGCCCCCGGGGCGAGCCTGGGGAGCAGACGCAACAGATTGCAGACCGCCAGAGCTCGGATCCCGCCCGC
>NW_012267247.1:247014-299514 GCF_000151885.1 Dipodomys ordii
CTGCTCCCCACACCCCTGTCCCCCCCCACCATCCCCGCACTCCCACCCCCGTCTGTCCACGTGTCCGTTCCGCATTCCCAGCCTGGGGGCGCGCGCGCGGCTCCTTCTGGAGACTCGAGCCGGGGCTGGCCCGGCGATTCCGCGCTCCGGTTTTACGCTTTATTATTATTATTCCCCCCCCTCCCACCCTTCTCCAATGCAGGCCGGCGCTGGGACCCGAGCGGGGCCGGCCGGCGGCGGCAGCCGCCACCGCAGTCACCGCGGTCCCTTGGCAAAGGATGCCAGCTCCCTGCCGGGCGCCGGAGGTGGTTGTTTTTCAGCCGATCTACCAGAGGCGCGGGTAGGGGGCCTCCTAAGCACCGCCCCCCGCCCCCAACACCCAGAGCCTGCGTGGGTTTGTCCAGGGGACCCGGTGGGAACCAGCCCGGCGGCTTGTGGCCGCGCCCAGCTCCGCCCCGGCGGCGCGGGAGCTCTCGGGGGCTCGGCTCGGTGCAGGGAGGCGCAGGGAAAGGGGGCAGGCCGGGTTGGTGGGGAGGAAGGAGGGGAACTGCGAAACCCACAGGTTGTTTTTGCAAATCTCTAAAAAGGTCTGGGGTGGTCGTGAGGAGCCTTCTGACGAGGGGAAAGGGGGTGGCCTCTTCCACTAGAGTGCAATCTCCATCAGACCCGACGAGGCAATCAGACATTGGATCGAGGATAGTGATTTTATAGCATCATGGGGCATCACGTCCCCCTAACCCAGAAGTAACGTTGGATGGATGAGGGGCGCTCCATCCTCACCTCAGGGGCAACCGTAGTCGCCCCTGTGACTTTTCCTTTTAATCCAAGAAAGGGACATTTTGTTTTTAGAAAATGGTCTTGGACCGGATCCTGGAAACCTTCCTTCTCTTGGGCTGATGATGATCGTGGTCTCAGCTTAATACCGGGGGATCTGCAGGAGCAGCTCTCCCCTCTCCCACTGCTATGTGTCTGGAACTCTGAGGTACAAGTGTGGAGGGGGTGGGGTGCAGCGGGGAGAGGGGCAGGTGCGGATGTTGGAGGCTCTGAGGATGGAAGGTGCTGGAGTAGTCAAAGAAGATGATTCTCATTAAGCCTCTAATGCGGGATGGCAATTAATGTCACCCAAGGGCTTATTAACCATCCCACTGAGAGGCACATGCCAGCAATCAGCCTGTATGTGTGGGAGAAGGGGAAAGAGCCACCCCCTGAGGCAGGGGAAGGAGAAGAGGGGGGCCTTTCACAGGCCCTCCTCCAACAGGAGTGGACTCAGGATCTGGCGATGGCCAGGGGGAAGAGGCAAGGTGTCTCCGTCCTTCTCCACAATCTAGCTGCCTTTGGAGCAAGAGGGTCCTGGGTTTCAGGCCACTGTCTTCCTGTCCATCCTCAAAACAAAACCGTTCTGGTCAGAGTGTCAGTGACTCAGTCATGGACTTTTCTCTGTGCCTGACTCAGTTTCCCCTCTTCTTGCCAACAAACTTTGATGAATATGCCCAACACCATAGGCATTATGGGTACAATAAGGAGCCAGAGAAACCAGCTTTGTTCCACAGGGAACACCCCTTCTGGAATGGAAAGCAAGACACTGAACTTGGGACCACATACGGTTGTGGCACCTGGTTGTCGTGCGTTTTTGTTCATCTTCTGAGCAGGAAGAGACTTGTCTCAGGGAAGGCCAGGGGGGCTCCTTGCCATTTCAGCCCAATTCTTCCTGTCCTTCCACTGAGGAGCTGCTCTTCAGTATGTCCAGAGCCTTCTGCTGGGTCAGTAGACCTATTAGTCCTTCCTTTACCTCCACAGTCTATGACTCCTTCTTCCCTACCTCAGAAGGGAAGGAAGGGCTCATAATCTTTTCCCCACCTCACCCCCCCTAGAATACCTAATAATTCCTATTCCAGTGCTCCGGGGACCTGTCACTCTTGGCAGTGCATGTTCTAGGACTCAGGGAGAAAGCAATTAGCAACAGGCAAGTCAGCCAGCTGCTCTGCCTGGTCCAATCCCACCTGCCATTTACCTGGGAAGGAGCTGATGCATTTCTCACTGCCCTTGGCCTTACCCGTGAATCCTCATTCTAGGTTTCCAGATAGCAATGAAATGGGAGAGGCTAGTGGAGTAATTCCAGGTGGAGCCCAGGGAGGAGAGAGGTCCTGGTAGAGCTATTCTTCACTTCTGTCCTCTAGGAGAACCCTACCACACCTTCTCTTTCTGGTTGGGGCTGAGTGTCTTTGTGGATGGAAGATTGTTGATATGGAGGGTTGTCTTCATTTCCAACTCTTGGGTGAAGTTTAAAACAGCTCTAGCTTCCTTACAAGTACAAGGGTAGTGAATGGGGCTCTGTCCCAGGCTCCAATGCCCTTCATAGATGACCACCAATGACCCCATACTGAAACTAGCACCTACTCCCTGTCCTGCCTGACCTACTTTCACAGGGGACAGGTGATACCTACCCTCCAGCATGTCCCTGACTTTCAGAATACTTCCTGATAAACAAGATGGGGACTGTCACTGAGAATGGTCCTGGGACTACTCTGGATCACTCATCTGTGTCAGCAGAAAGAGGGCCCTAATTTCCTAAACTAGCACTCCTCCTTTACCACTGCACATAACCAAGGCCTGTTACTTCCATTATTTTATTAAGCTCTTATTGTGAGTGAAGCATCATGCTAGCTATTAGAATACACAGGCTGAGCAAAAGTTCAAGAACCTCTACAAAACCATATTGAGAAGCTGGTGATACTTGCAGCTGATGTTAACGAGGGCTTTTTTTTGTGCCAGGTACGGTGCTTGGCATGTTGCATGCATTACCTGGGTCCTTGCTACAAACCTGCCATTTCCAGATGAGAAAACCAAGGCTCCAGGAAGCTAAGTGTCCTGCCTAGTGTCACACAACCAGAAAGATTGCACGGCTCAGTTATGTAACCTATTTGACCACTTTTACTGTGATAGCTAACAACTCAGTTTACAGAGATGGCAAGCTACCATGCTCACTGGACACTCTTATGAGCAGTGGGGCTCTAAGCACAAACAGGCCATGAGCCCAGGGTGAGCAGTGAGCTGAGGGCCAGCACAGGGTCTCCACTCTGTGGAGTAACTCAGCCTCTTACCCTCTCCATTTCCCTCAGCACTTAGACTAATGCCCATGTGTGTTAGCTATGCATTGGGTCTCACTTGTTACGTGTGAATGGCTATCTTAAGTGTCACACAGCCTCTACCTTGCAGCTTGACTACTTTGCCACCCCTTGCAGGACCAGCTCCCAGTTCACATTCTAGAACTAGTGCAAATGCACACTGTTTGGGGAAAGTCAACGGCCAGTGGTAATAGCATGGGGCAGCAGAGACCCCCGTCCAGTCTTCTAAGATGAGTCAACAGCAGTGGTCCACTCTAGTGGCCATAACAGATACCACAGGCTGGGCCACTTGAGACGCACATATGTTTATTTCTGACAGTCCTGGGAGGCTGAATGACCAAGAAAAGGTGCTGGTGGGGTTGGCTGGCTTCCCTGAGACCTCTCTGCTTGGTGGGCAGATGGAAGTCCTTATTGTGGCTTTACACAGTGGTCATCTCTCTGTGCTCAAGAGTGAGTTCCTGGTCACCTCTCCGTGCGTGCTCTTCCTCTCCTGACCAGGAGACCTCATGGATTAGGGCCCCATGCTATCTCACTTCCTTCCTTCCTTCCTTCCTTCCTTCCTTCCTTCCTTCTTTCTTTTCTTCCTTCCTTCTTTTCTTCCTTCCTTCCTTTTTTCTGTCTTTCTTTCTTTCGCTCTCCCTCCCTTTTCCTTCCTTTCTTCCTTCTTATTCCTTCCTTCCTTCCTTCCTTCCTTTCTTTCTTTCTTTCTTTCTTTCTTTCTTTCTTTCTTTCTTTCTTTCTTTCTTTCTTTCTTTCTGTCTTTCTTTCTTTCTGTCTTTCTTTCTTTCTGTCTTTCTTCCTTTCTTTCTCTCTTTCCCTTCTCCCTCCCTTTTCCTTCCTTCCTTCCTTTCTTTTTTCTTTCTCTCTCTCTCTCTCGTTCTCTCTCTCTCATTCTCTCTTTCTCTCTCTCTCTCTTTCTTTCTTTCTTTCTTTGTTGTGGGGCTTGAACTCTAGGCCTGGGTGTTGTCCTTCAGCTCTTCAGCTCAAGGTAAGCTTTCTACCACTTGAGCCACAGAGAAACTTCTGGTTTTCTGGTGGTTTATTGGAGATAAGAGTCTCATGGACTTTCCTGCCCAGTCTGGCTTTGAACCGTGATCCTTAACTCTCAGCCTCCTGAGTAGCTAGGATTATAGGTATGAGCCATGGATGCCTGGCCTCTCACTCATTTCTTTAAGGACTTTTTTCTAAATGGAATTTTATTCTGTGGCCCTTCAAAAAAGATCAATTTTAGCAGGATGAGACGTCGCTCTTAACAATGAGTCTATCATTAAACTGAGTTAATTTTGAGAGCAAAAAGGGGCGCTATTGATAATTTCCTTGGCATATTAGCCTTAAGTAAACCCATCCAAGGCAAATGGAAAGACATGCCCCTAAGATTCAGACCCCAGCCCTATCCTGTAGCTCTACCTTTAACTACCTCATCTCCAGCAAGTCCTGAGCACATTGATCCATTCAATTCCTCTTTGCATCTGGTCATTATGTACTGAATATCCTGACTTGGGCTCATGCTCTCAATTTAAGATTATAGGTCAGAATCTATACTCCCCCCTCCTTCTCCAGTGCTGGGGATTGAACCCAGAGCCTCACACATATTAAGCAAATATGCTACCACTGAGCTACAGCCCCAATCTCTTTTCCTATTTTTTCTAAATAAGAAATGTAAGGGATGGGGGTATGACTCAAATGGTAGAGTGCTTGCCTAACAAGCACAAGGCTCTGAGTTCAAGCCCCCAATACTGAAGAAAAAAAAGAAGGAAGGAAGAAAAAAAGGAAGAGAGGGATTAAGAGAGGAAGGAAGGGAGGGAGAGTAAAAGATGGAAGGGAGGGGAAAAAGGATAAAGAGGAAAGAGGGAAGGAAAAAAGAAAAGAAAGAAGAGGAGGGAAGAAAGAAGGAAGGAAACTGAAACTCAGAGAGCCAGTGACAGGGCCAAGATCATATAGCCAGTTATTGACACAAACAAGAATGCAACCCCTTGTAAGGATAGACATGTCCATCCCCAAAGTTTCATTATCTGGCTCAGCTCCAAGAGGACGTGGGAAACCATCATGTCTCTCCTGGAGGGAATGAACTTTCTTAGATGATTGTTTCAGGTATTCAGCCTAGTCGGTGGGTGGGGATTGGCTCATCTTAGACTTGGGGCTGGGGTTATAATACATTGTATTTGCATGCTCATTCATTCATGCAGCCTCCGCTTGGATGTGAAATCTTTCCCTCTACTGCAGCACTCACACTGTCTTAGTCTTCCTGCAGATAAGCATCTATCTGGCTGCATTGGCTTATCTGTCTCCCTCTGTAGCGAAGAGACCCAGGAATGTAATCTATCTGTGTTGTCCCCTACTGTTTGACCCTTGCCTGACATATGTCAAGGACTTGGTTAATGAGCATTGAGTAAGTGAACTGTTAATCATCCACGATGGGTCCAGAGCTCTGACAGATCACCAGGCTGGCCCCCCGGTCCTGAGGCACTCTTCAGGTAGGAAGCGATTGCAGGCATTACAGACACAGCCATGGAAGAGGTGTACGGCAGTGAGTGCCATGACAAAGGACGGGGGCTATGGCATTGGGCAGATAATGGAAGGCCTCCTGGAAGAAGTGACTTGTGCCATGCCCTGAAGGAAGACAAGCTGGTGTGGGCCAGGCATGGGGCAAGAAGAGGGAGCTATGGCCTTAAGCTGGAACCGGAGTGTCAGGAAACTGAGCAGTCATAACACATGGCTGTGATATGAGCTAGCTGAGAAGGAAGCTGAGGAAGCCAGCAGGTCTACCATCCTCACCACAGAGGTCCATGCCTGTGATGACCTGTACATCTAGGATTGGCATATTCAGTTACATGCACTTGCCAGGAGGGAACAAGGAGACTTAGAACATCTTTGTAGTGCATATGCTAATGCACATGTATGCACACCACATATGCCACACACACACACACACACACACACACACACACACATACCCCAAAGCTACGCAAAGTGAGTTGCTCTCTGAACCATCTGTTTATAAATCTTTTTTATTCTTATTTCCTAGAATCGACACCTTTGGTTCCTCTTTCAAGAACACATTCCTTCCTTCCCGTCCCCACCCATGCCCAGCCCTCCCTCCCTCTGGCTGTCCCTGCCTTTCCCCTCTCCTACACATACACAGTTTGCAAGCTAGGACCACCCTGGGCTCCCAGCCAAGGGAGGACTTGGACTTGGGCCATGCAGGCTGGATGGGCAGGATGCTGCTCCCCTCCTCCCTTCTTCCCTCTCCCTGCTATAGCCTCGTTTAATTCCACTATGAGTGTGTGCAAGAAAGAAAGAGGGGGCCGGGACAGATAGACAATGAGAAAGTAGGAGGAGAGAGAGAGAAAGAGAGAGAGAGAGACAGATAGACAGACAGAGAAGATCATTTCTGTTCCAGCCTAGCAGCTACATGGCAGTACACACAACATTATTACAACATGTTTTACCTGGTTACCAGGCAGAGAGGATTAGGGGTTTCACTGTCTCCCCAGAGCCTCCTGAACTGCCCCTGAAACCCCACATCGTTGTCAATCCAGCTCTGCCTGGCTCCTCGAGTTGGTACTGTCTAGGATTCCTGCCCTGGGTAAAGAGAGCCAAGACGGGGAGCTAAGGGAGGAGAGGGAGGCAGGCAGGGTCAGTGAATGCAGTGTGTGGGGGGAGGGTGGGGGGAATCTCTGAAGACAGAGTATCTAGATATCCAGTAGAGGTCTCTTGGGTCATCCAGGGGCATATAATGGAACAAGAGACTCAGAAAAATAGATATTTTACCTGGCTTCACACTGGGAGCTCAGTGCAGGTCTCTGTGCAGACCCTCCCTCCTGCCTACCTCAGGTGAGAATCCTTGCTTTGGTTTCCCAGCCCACCTCCTCCATCGAATTGCAGATTCCTTGTGCTGTCCCACGGAATAGGGAGCTCCCTGGAATAGGGAGGATTAAGTCTGAATGCCTTGTATTTGCATTTCAGGCCCGGCTTTTCCTTTCCAGCTGGTTCTTCCTTCTAGATACTCTTTCCCCTAGTCAACAGTGCCTTGCTTTGCCTGCTGGGGTGCCCTTTTTTCAGGCTTTCTTCAGAGGCTTGGAGAGAGGAGGTCTTGCTGTGAAGGCTGCTCCTCCTTGTACCTCAGATGGAATCAACTTGTATCTTCCTCATTGCTAGACTTCACCCAACCTGTCGTAGTTTCCTCTACCTATGTGAAATCCTTAAGGATAAATATGCGTGCATGTGTGTACGAGCACACACACACACACACACACACACACACACACACACAATTTTGTGGAGGTACTGGAGTTATTCAAGGTCTTCTTCTTGCTAAGCAGGCATTCTACCATGCAATCAGACCTCTAGTCCTTTTTTTTTTTTTTGAGTTATTTTAGGGCAAAGTTTTCATTTTTGTCTAGGTGCAGCAGGATGGGTGATCCTCTTGTCTTATGCTTTCTGCCATCGTTGAGATGGCAGGTTTCAAAACCGCTTTTCCAAGCTTCTTCTGTTGAGAAGGGGTTTTGAGAACTTTTCTGCCCTGGCTGGACTTGAACCACAGTGCTTCGGACATCAGCCTCCTGAGTAGCTAGGATTATAGGCATGAGTCACGGCTTCCAACTAAGCCGATGTTTCACTCAACTTTATTTATTTTCAGTTATTATAAAGATGCTGTACAGAGGAGTAACAGTTACATGAGGAAGGCAATGAGTACATTTCTTGTCGAACATTGAGTACTGTTATCCCTTCCCTTGTTGTTCTCCTACTATCCCTTCCCTCCCCCCTTTCCCTCCTCCCCCTTCAATGTTGTAGAGTTCATTTCCAATATACTGTCTGGTGGGTCTCATTGTTGCAATGGGTCATCCTGTGTCCTTGTTTCAGCGTTTTGTTATTCCTCTTCCCATCCCCAAATTAGACAAATATAGATATACAAGACACAAGGTACCAAAGTCAAGTATAGTGACAACAGGGGTTTACCATAGGGGGAAGACCATACAAAGGAAACAAAAGAAAATCACATAGTACATCAACAACAAAGACCTCTTGTGTCCGTATCTTAGGGTTCATTTCACTTAGCATCATCTTTTATGGTCATATGTACACAGCTTTTCATTCAACTTTAAATCCTCCCCCCATACTGAACACAGTGCCACACATGGGGGTGATGTTCCTGAGTGTTTACTGAGCAAACGAGTGAAGGAATGAGTAGATGAAGGAAGGATAAAAGAGGCAGTAGTTTGATGCCAGTGCCCTGTGCTGTGTCAGATACTTTCTATTCATCTCTATTTTGAACCTGATGGCATATAGACATCATCTCCGTTGAGAGAGAGAGAAAGAGAAAGAGAGAGACAGAGACAGACAGACAGACAGAGAAAGAGAGAGAGAGAGAGACAGAGACAGAAACAGACAGAGAGACAGAGAGACAGAGTGAGAGAGAGAGAGAGAGAGCACTAAGGCTCAGAGAGGCAAAGCAACTTGCTCAATGTTACTTAGCTGGGAAAGGGAAGAGACAGGACTCAGCCCCCACACTCCAGTTCCTATAGCCTGTTGGTGTGCGATTCCCCAGGCTCACTGTCCAGCAGTGGAAGCAGATTTTGCTAGGTCTTCTCATGTCCACCTCAAATCCCTCCCTGGGGATCCACAAAGGGAGCCATGCATCTGCAGAGCCCTGACCTCACGAGGCCCCAAATGAAGTAATCAACAGTCTAGACAAGCTGACAGAGGAGAGGGAATGGCACTGGTCTCACAGGAGATATTTTCTACCTCACCACCTGCCTTGTGGTGGTTACCAGCGGTTACCTCAACCCCAACACAGGAGCCAAATTCTTCTTACTGCTTTGCTCTGTGACCATGGATGACTCAATGCCCAGCTCGGGACCCCTGGGGCCATGGGTCACCTCCAGTTCAGTGTAACAGGCACTTTGGAACCATAGTTGGATTGGTTGGCACCCTGGGCATGCTCACTCCACACCATGCTCCTTTCCTGAGACTCAAGGCCCAAGAGGTTCGCCTTATCTTCCTGCAAGCATTCAACTCATTTCCTTCTGCACGTTCTGGACAGATCCCTAAACACTCCCGGCTTCCCATGGAAGGCCAGGAAGAAAAATTGGGCCCAGAAAAAGCAGCTCCAAGGAAAAGCAAATCAAAGTGACTTTTGTGATGACAAATGCTTAATAATAACTTTACAAATCCAGTTGAATTACTATGAATAACAACCTCCTTTTTTCACTTTTTTTTTTTCTTGTATGGGTACGGCTCCTGTCTCCCAGAGAACACACAGCTACAACCCTGAAATCTACCCAAAAGAATCATTACTGGGAAAACAAACTAAAAATAACTCCAAATGAAACAGCTCCCGACTCAGAAGCAGTTCTTTGGCAGTGGGGGCGTCCAAGGCCACTTGTCTGTTGCTTTTGGGGTACTAGATTTCATGTTTTTAAACCTCAGGTTGCTTTGGGAATGTGTCTTGCCCTCTGCCCCACAATCTGTCCCCTTCTCTCCCCAGCACATGCACCTCAACCCCCCCCCCACTCCCCAGCCCAGGTCAGTTTCAGGGTTCCTCTTAGACATCTGGCCCTCTTGGGTCAGGTTAAGATCCTACTCCTGGGCCCACATACTGGCTATTACCTTGTGGGTGTGGGAATGCCCTTATTCCCCCCTTTTCTTTTTGTCAGCTGTGGGGCCTGAACTCTGGGCCTGGGCACTGTCCCTCAGCTCTTCAGCTCAAGACTAGCTCTCTACCACTTGAGCCACAGCGCCACTTCCAGGTTTTTCTGTTTATGTGGTGATCAGGGCTCATGCATGCGGGGCAAGAACTCTGAGCCACCTTCCCAGGCCCTGTCCTTCTCCCTCTTAAGAGCCAGAAACCTCAAACGGATCCTAACCACTTAACCTCCCTACCTGTGAGTTGGCCTGGCCCAGAGGCTGTCAGCCTCCACTGAGGGCCTCTGTATAGCCAATGTTCTGCTCAGCCTTGCTTTCTCTTCAGTTCAGGTCCCATTTTCTAGGCAAAGCCAGAAGTGGAGCTATGGCTCAAGAGGTCGAGTGCTAGCCTTGTGTTAAAAAGCCAAGTGAGTGTATAAGGCCCTGATTTCAAGCCCCAATATCAGCATGGGTGTGTGCACGTGTGCACACACATGCATGCATGCACACGCATGCACATGCGTGTACACACATAAATAGATAACAAAAGGTGAATCCTAAGGATAGGATTCCCCCCTCCGTCTGTGTCTAGTCCCCATCAGTTAGGAG
Source organism: Dipodomys ordii (assembly GCF_000151885.1). Lineage (NCBI taxonomy): Eukaryota > Metazoa > Chordata > Mammalia > Rodentia > Heteromyidae > Dipodomys > Dipodomys ordii. The sequence goes on from NW_012267247.1 coordinate 257,373, forward strand.
GAATTCTCAAAACAGGGACTTCTCTCCCCTCTAGAATTGGGGGTTCCCTCATTAAAGATGGAATTCTCTTCTTCCATGAAGTGCCAGACATAGGGCAATTGCTACCATCTAACCATGTCTCATCAGTCTTTGCCCTTGACCTCTCTTCTTTCCACTTGCCTCCTGAATTCCAGACTTTCTGGCTGACGGGTGAGTAATGGGAAGGGCAATGGGGATAAATGCAGGGCTCCCCTTGGCAAGGACCGAGGCTGTTTGTCTCCTCTGCAGAGATGGATGTCTGACCCTGGGAGGGTTGACGGCTCTCTCCCTGAGAGTACTGCAGCTCCCCATGATTGAAATGTGCTCTTGGGGTGCTGCTGAGGCCCGCTTTGGGGATTGTGACAGCTATTCCTTCCCCTCTCCCCTGCCCATAGGCTCTGTCTGTCTGTCTGTCTGTCTAGCTGTCTGTGGAAGATGGATGACATGGTTGCAAGCTGAGATGATGTACCCAAGGTCAGAGTGAAGTGTTTAATTGGAGTGTCAGAGGCCCGGCCTGCTTGCCTGCTGTGATTGATTCCCAGAGGATGTTAAAGAAATGGCCCCTGCAGAGGAAGTGGTGCAGGGAGTTCTGGGAGAGACCCTGGGGGAGGCCAGGGTAGACCGAGGCTTCCAGGCCCTGCCACTTCTTCAGTGTGGCTTGGCTTCTTCCATAGGTATTGCTTCTGTCAGAAGTTTCCAGAAGAAATCTGGGCACCCAATGGCTTACACCTGTAAATCCTCACCACTCAATAGGAGGCTGAAAGCTGAGGGTTGCAGTTCGAAGCCAGCCCAGTGGGAATGCTCATGAGATTCACCTCCAATTAACCACCCAAAACAAACAAACAAACAAAAAAGCAAGCCAGAATAGAACTGTATTTCAAGTAGTAGAGCACCAGCCTTGACTTTTTTTTTTTCTTCTTTTTTGTCAGTAGTGGGGCTTGAACTCTGAGCCTGGGCGCTGTCCCTCAGCTCTTCAGCTCAAGGCGAGCGCTCTACCACTTGAGCTACAGCGCCACTTCCGGTTTTCTGGTGGTTTATTGGAGATAGGAGTCTCACGGTTTTTCCTGCCCGGGCTGGCTTTGAACCGCGATCCTCAGATCTCAGCCTCCTGAGTAGCTAGGATTACAGGCGTGAGCCACCAGCGCCCGACCCCAGCCTTGAGTATAAAAGCAAATGGACAATGCCAGGCTCTGAGTTCAAGGTTCAGTACCGATATACACACACACATATACACACATGCACACGCACATACACATGCGTGCACACACATGCACACAGAGGAGATACAGTCCTAGTGGAAGCATCCCTGGGGTGAGGATCGGGAGCTGCACACTTCTCCCTTCTTGTCTGTCTGACAGCTCTACTTCTCTTTTCCCCTCATCCCTTAGATCTCAGTGCTGACCCCGTAGGTCCCTGTCTGTAGGAGGTGGTTGAGGAGAAGGCAAAGCTGTACCATGCCTTTTACAGACTTGTTCCTCTAGGTCTCAGAGATGAAGAGGTCACTCCTCTGAAGGGAAACTGAAGCAGAGGTCTGGGCTTGGTGACATCTTGTTACCAAGAAGGGAGGGCAGGGTGTGCCTGCAGACAGGGCTCTGTCTCCTTGCCTCATGTCTTAGGAGGCTGCCTACTGCTGAATGGAATGAGGTCCAGGCAGGGAGAGGTGAGCTGTCATTGGGTCAGAATGGCTGTGGTGAGTGTGTGTGGTCCCTTCACCTGCACAGCAGCGAGTTGGAAAGCACAGCTGGGAGTAACCAGGGGAAGGCAGCCAGGGTGTGAAGAGAGAGTGACACACAGGAGCCCTAGACCAAGTGAACACTGCAGGAAGGGGCTGGAGGAGACAGATAGGCTGAAGGGGAGATGTGACAGGGATTGGGGGCCTGGGCTGGTACAAGGTAGGAAGACGTTCTGATAGGAGGTGGAGAGCAACTGGTATCCCCAAAGTATGCTTCCCCCTTCCATGTCTTGGCGTCAGAGGGCTGGATCCAGGGCCTGGCATTGTCTATATCACGAGCATGGATACTGTCATCACCGGTATCATTGCCATCATCTCTAATTTTCCCACAAACTCTACTGTGGGGTGATGATGACAATGGTGATGATAATTACCACCATCATCATCATCATCATCAATATCATCACCATCCTGATCACTATCATCACCAACACCATCATATCATCACCATCATCATCTTGTCATCATCGTCATTGTCATCACCATCACTATCATCATGGTCAATTCCATTATCACCGTCACCATCACCACCATCACCATCCATATCATTGCTACCAGCACCCTCATCATCACTATCATCAGAGCCATCATCATCACCTCTCAACGTCACTTCCTTACCCTCCCAAATCACTTCCACACCCTTCCTTACACAGCCAGTTACCCAGAGGTGTGGTGGGGGGGGCAAGCAGAGGACCCCAGGCATCTCCATTCTGCCAAAAAGAAGCTGGTTAAAGACAAGGCTGAGGGGAAGCAGTGGTTCACCGGCTGGCTACCACCAGAAGGGAGTTCTTCCAGAGCTCTTCCTGGTACCTCCTGCTGCTGCGTATTTGCCATTGCTCTCCTTGCTCTGCGCCTCCTCCTTCTACTTGGTGTAAGCACACACTGGCAGGGAAGATTCTAGTGCCGGTTAAATTGGAGCAGCTTCAGCTTCAGGAGTCCCAGACCAGATGCACACTCGTCGACAAGTCCCTTCGGTTTGTGTGTGTATCCCTCTCCCCATTGCCTCATTACCCAGTACAGGTATGGAACTGGTGAGATCTCAGGGCCCTTTCTATTCTACTAGTCCACGGAAGAGTTATAGAAACTGGAAAGGATAAAAAAGGTAGACAGACAGACCTGGGGAGGTGTGTGTGTGTGTGTGTGTGTGTGTGTGTGTGTGTGTGTGTATGTGTGTGAGGATCAAGGCAGGGAGACCTGGGAAGACCCAGAGTAAAGTTTCATTAAGATTCAGGATGATACCGAGAGCATCAGATGAGAGATTGGGATCCAGTAGAGCAAAAGGATCCAGCACATGTCAGAGTTGGTTTAAGAGGCAAAAGGCCCGGGCATGAAAAGAAAGTCTGAGCAGGACTAAGTGGCTGTTGCTTGGCACGGCGGTCTCCACTCGGGATTCTATCCTGGTTTCTAGAGGGATAATTGGCTAAAACCTGGCAGCTGGGCATAGCTCAAGGCATCTCTGACAGGCTTTGGCTGAGTGGGCCGCCCCTGAGGGTGTATGCATGTGTGTGTGTGTGTGTGTGTGTGTGTGTGTGTTTCTCTGTTTGAACTGTGAATGTGGGATGCTTTCAGTCAAACCTCAGGAAGGATGTCAGGAGCTCGTGGGGGAGTTAACTTGCCTTCTCCACAGCCGGACCTTCACAGGAGTAGCAGCTGCTGATTTTTCACCGCCATTGGCTTTGATCCAATGTCCATGAATGGGATGCCTAGGACGTGGGCTGCAGGTCTCAGTTGCATTCGTGAGGCATCTGGGGTGGGACCTCCCTGTCCCTCTTGGACTTGGAAATGGCTGTTTTCCTCTCTTGCCCACTCCCAGCCACAGAGGCGCTACCACACTGGATTAGAGATTAGCCCTGCTCACCCCTGCACTCAGCAGGGAATGGTCTTGAGCCCGACTCTTGCTCCTGGTCTACTGGAAGGGATGGGGATGAGTAAGCTCTGCATTCTGTGAGCCTGGTGAATGGACTTCCTTCAGTGACAAGCCATTGTTATATACTCTGTGTCTCCAATTCCCAGTGCTATCCCCTACCTCCACCCCCAATATTCTGGTTAGATTCTCCTCTCCTGGGTCATCAGTGCACCTGACCATTGGTTGTTCTGTTCATAAATCTAGCTGCATCGGTTCCCTGCCTAGAGCCCTCTAATGGCTTGGGAGAGAAGAGTTAGATTAGATAGGCTGAACTTGGGGGTGTCTGTGAACTTGGGTATGGAGGTATCCAGGAGGCAAGGGGCATGGGAGCCCTGAGCTCAGGAGACAGGTCTGAATCAGAGAGATAGACTTGGAAGCTATGAGGAGTTGGAGCGAGGTGTGTGTGTGTGTGTTCTGAAGAAAGAACAGAGAACAGAGATCATCAGCTGAGGAAGAATGGGGCTTGAGGAAGACAGACTCCTTCTCTTACCCTGAGCTGGAGGCTTCCCATCAGTTGTTCTGGGCCCCCATAGTTTGGGGGAGGTGATGTGAGGCTAAGCCTCTGATCCTGGGTTGTTTGGCACACCTCTCCCCGCCCTTCCAGTCCCTAGATCTCTTTCTCATTAAATGAGCTTGCTATCATTTTCTTTGGGGTTATCCATTCTGCAGGAAACCTGCCCCTCCCTTCCATCTCCTTTTACAAGGTCGGAATCACCAGCAAAGGATGTGGCAGCCTCACACAAGGCTGAATGGGATCGCAGACACTGATGGGGAAGCGTAGTTGGAGGAGGTGAGCAAGGCCAGGTATAGCAGCAGCAGGGGCCAAGATGCAGGTTAGTCATGCCTCTGCCCTTGAGAATTAGAGTCATCCTGGGCACCAGGCATGGTGTGTAGGCACTAAACAGATACTCTCTCTTCAGAAGCCTTTGGGGCAGGGAGTTTTACCTGTTTTACAAGTGGGGACATTGAGGCTCAGATAGAGCATAACTATCCTACAGCTACACAGCATCAGATTGCAAAGCCAGAGTCCAAATCCAGGCCTCCAAGACTCCACGGTCCTTGTCTTCCACACATCATGGTCCCAGGAAAGAGTCCTAGGGCTATGACACTTACCTGTCACATAGGACCGGTCAGTCTCAGGAGCTCTGGCTGCAGGTGTGGTGTTCACCTGGCATTGGGTCATAGCTGCTGCTTTATTTTCCCTGTGGCCAACATTAGAACTGTCACCTGATGTCTGGCTGACCCAGCAATGCCTACCCGCATATTGTGTTTCTCTGTCTGCCCTTCAGGGTGTGGCTCTCTGTTCATCCTGACTTAAGGCATTGTAAGTGGATTTAGCACTTGTCACTTCCAGGCCAGGCACTTGGTTGACAAATTGGGACCCTTAAGAACTCTCTCTTCTTTCTGGTAGGGAGACTGGCCGCATGAAAGATGGCTGCCCTATCAGTCTGGGGCCCAAGGTGAGTGTGAGTCAAGTCCCCTGCCGGCTGGCGATGGACATGGGATAGGAACAGGAAATAATGTGGTTTTAGGCTGCTGAGATTTTGGAGGTTGTTATTTCAGTTATAACATAGCCTATCTGGACTAAGATTTGTATCCTTTTCTCATTCCTAGAATACATTTTGGGCCTGCTTGATTCTAAAACTCTGCCTCTTGCTGGACCCAGGACTGTCTCTCCTTGAATTTCTTTGGAGGGATCTGAGGGCTGGCAAATGTCCCCAGCAGAGCCAAACAGAGATGCGGGTTCCTCTCCGAGCACAGAGTCTGAGAGATTCTCCCAGATCCCTGACTTGGGTTTGGTGTCTGTGGATGGCTTCTTAGCTTTCAAAGACCCTTCATGCTTGTGAAGATGCCCAGTTCTACAAACAACCTATCTGAGGGAGACACAGTCATTCCCATTGCATAGCGAGAAGAGGGGGAGGCAGAGCAGTTCTGGAACCTGGTGAGGCCCCTGTGGTTGTTTGATTCACAGTGCTGGGAATAGAACCCAGGGCTCTTGACTCTTATTTCCTTGGGTTCCCCATTCATGATCTCCATCATTATGATCATCAGCAATTATGATTGTGACCATCATGACAGTATTCCTAATTACCATTCCTATATCATCACCAACACCATCATCACTATCATCAACAACACTATTGCCACAATCACCAACACCATCGACATCATCATCATCACCATCATCTTCATCTCTCCTACCACTGATATCTGAAGACTTTGGACAAGTCACTGGCTACAAAAGCTTTATGACAGCTAGAGTTTTGAGTTGAGTACATGCTTTGTATCATTCCGAGTTCATTAACGCTTTTAATTTGCACAGGCTCCTCTTGATATTCACATGGTTATCTGGTGAACAGCACAACTGGGATTATCATGAGGTTCACCTGACGCCAGCATGCATCTCTTAGTGGCTAAACTATTAACTTTCTCTTCAGAGTCTGATGCCTCGTGGGTTGGTGACAAGTCATGTATAGGATAGTGGGTCCTCAAACTGTGATGATGTATGCACTGTGTGAGCCCATGAGCCTTCCACACCTACGTGTGCCTGTGTGTGTGTGTGTGTGTGTGTGTGTGTGTGTGTGCATGTGTAAGTGAGATACCATACAAAGTGTACATGGGCCCACATGCTTTCTGGGCATGTGCTAGTCCACCTGCAATGTTGTTTAACCTGCGGGCTTCGGCATGTCATGTGTGCAATTGTGAATGTGATGATATGTGAACCAGTAACGTGTGCCACTATCATGTGGGCTGTGTGGGCCACTGTGGGAGTATTTGCAGTGATGTGTGAGCTCTGGGGTCCACTTGTGTGTGTGGGAAGAGTGTGGCCAGTGTGTGTGTGTGGGGGGGTACATAGCAGGGTGTGTATGTGCTATGCTCTCTGCTTTTGATTGCATGAGTTTGTGTGTGCGTGCCCTGTGGGTGTTACTTGTGCATCTATTCAGGAACCCATGACTCAATTGTGTGTCTAGCTGTGTCTCTGTATGCAGGGTGCAGGTGCGTGTGAGCACGTGTGCCAGTGGGCTGGATGCCTGGGGTGTCTCAGGGAGCCAGAAGGCTGGTGCAGTGTGGGCCGACAGAGCTGCGAGCTGGAGGGTTGAGGCAAGCATCTCCCTGGCTGAGGTCCAGCTGCACCTCTCTCTACAAATAGCACCCAGCAGACGCATTGAGTTTTTCCACACGTGGAAACATCCCTCTAAATATTTACCAGGCAGCCCGCTGGAAATGCCTGCTGTGCTTCCTGATTCCCTCTCCACACACAGAGCCCCAAGGTGAGTGAGTGTTCAGCTTTCCCACTGCTCCCTGGGGCTGGGCGTGGTCTGGGTCTGAAGCCTCCCAAGGGACATGGCAAGCTCTCGGCACCATTAACTCATGCATGTCTACCAGGTGAATGGGCATGTCCCCTTATCATACCCGGACATTCACCCTCCCTTGGCCTTCCTGTACGCTCGAAGACATCTGAGACATAACCTTGCCCTGCCTCCTTTCTGATGTCTACCCCGGCACCCTGGGGATCCTTTTGCCCTCTTTTTGCCTTCAGCACCTTGCTCTCACCCATCCAGCAGCCTCTTTTTCATCCTCATCACTCTTACAACTCGTCTCCATGTTCTTCTTTCCCCTAACCCAGGGCCTGAAGGTCTCTTTTCCCTTAGCACTGGAGAACCAGGTCTGGCTTATGGATCTGTCCAAGGTCCTGAACATTCACTCTTCCTACTGTCTCTCATTAACCCTGAGTAAATATTTCTAAAAGTGTTCAGGAGTTCTGAACTGAATGTAAAGAATCACTATGGGAAAAGCAAAAATCTAACACACACACACATGCGAGTGTGAGAGAGATAAATGAGATGCCAAGAGGCACCAGGTGCTGGTGGCTCACACCTGTAATCCTAGCTACTCAGGAGGCTAAGATCTGAGGATTGTGGTTCAAAGCCAGCCTGGGAAGAAAAGTTTGTAAGCCTCTTATCTCCAATTAACCACCAGAAAACTGGAAGTGATGCTGTGGCTCAAAGTGGTAGAGTGTTAGCTTTGAGCAGGGGAAAAACCTCAGGGACAACACCCAGGACCTGAGTTCAAGCTCCACAGCTTACAGAAGATAAAAAAGATCAAGAGACAAAGAGAAACAGAGACAAAGGAACAAACCCAAAACTACAGAGAGATAAAGAGAGACATAGAAGAGAGACACACATAAAGGCAGAGACAGAGTGACAACCAAGGCAGGAGATAGGTAGAGGGAAATCACTGGAAGAAACAAAGTACTCTGAAATCTCAGAGAAGAAAAAAAAATTGAGTTTTGTTTTGACACCACTTTCAAATAACTGCTCGCTAAGACACCAGCCACATCACATTCCTTTGAGAAATGGGAGGAGTACCTGCTCCCCTACCCTTCTGATTCTCCCAACTGGAAAAACAACCAATGAAAACCAACTCTCAGATGTTGACACTCCCTAATGGGATTTACAGTGTGACCTTGGGCCCAAGTTTGGGGTGTGTGTATAGGTCCTCAGTGTCTGCCCTATTCCAGGGCTGTCACTCAGGCGGGTCTTGGTCTTCCTGCACTACCCAGGCCTGCAAATCCCTTCCCTGCCCTGGCCAAACATGACTTTTAAGGCCAGAGATTGGAGGAACGAACCAAAAGCAGGTAGGCTCTCTGCCAGCTGCTGGCCACACTAGACCTTGAGGCACAGGAGGCAGGAGGTACAGGAATGGGGCACTTGGGGTCAGACTCTGTCCCCTTTAATCTCACTGCTCCTCCCAGTCACACAGGGGGCTCCATGGGTCATTTCTCTCCTGCCTTGATTCTCAGGCACCTCACAAACCTGGCACTCTGCTAGTCACCTAGAGAGGGGGTGGTGTTAAGTAACTGGCCTAAAGTCCCACAGTGAGGAAGTGCCCAAATCCAAATGCTGATGCTTCTAGATGACTAGGGAATCTCTTCAAGGACTGGATGTGTGACTTCATCCCCTGGCAGCCATCCGAGAGTGGCACTGTGTGGTTGTGGAGACAACACAGCTATCACGGTTAGATATGATCATGGGTGTGTTCCCATCTATTCTGGAAGGAGCCAGTGGGGGCTTCCTCAGCCTGGCTGGGAGATGCAGGAGATCAAGGGGTACAGGAGAATGTCAGAAAAGGACGTAGTACAGCAGCCTAGCCTGGGCAGACTGAGTGGGTTCAGCCAACTGTGAAATGCCACAGCCTCTGGCTGCAGGCGCCCCTGCCCAGAGTGGCTGATTCTGCCTGGCAGGGCGGGAGCTCAACTAATGGCCGTGTTTATAGCTCAAAGCATTATTAGCTCTTAGGAGTGCTCAGGCCTCGCTAGTTGTCGACAGCTGAGCTTATTGATTGAGCGACTTGATGTTTTTGCTTATTAAGTGCCCGGAGTGTCGGCAGATTTGGGCCAGGCTTGGCTGGGCTGTGGAGGGGAGGGGGGAAGAGGAAAGCTGTGTGCCTATGGACGCATTCCAGCCTTGCTCTTTCTTTGATGGGGCCTGTGTGTTGGTGAGATGGGCCTCTCGGAGTGAAATCAGTGACCTAGACTTTGGTTCTGATGCCCAGCGACCATGGAGAAGCTCTGGAAAGAACTTGGGTTGGGAGAGGGGAGAGCTGGCTTTGAATCTTGGCTTTCTCTTTAATGCCAAACTAGAAGCTTGGCATTTCTGAACCTTGCCTTCCTTATCTGGAAAATGGAGATTAACGTAACACTAGCACTGCCTAACTGTAAGGCAGTGTTCATGAGGCACAGTCCTTCATAAGCTGTAAAGTTCAAATGTGGATCTGATGCCTTAAGTCAGTTTATGTTGGGTTTCTGGTGATAGGATGGGAAAATAACAAGAAGGGGGATCCTGGGGTCCCTCACACTGGCCCTTGGTGCTCATTTTCTGAAGAGGCCTCTGAAATTAGGCCCAGGCCTCAGGTTCCAGGCCTGACTCTGGTGCCCAGGTGCTGTGCAGCTTCAGGTTGGCAATTTTCTTCTCTGGGTTTTTCCTTTTATGTGTTGGAAGAGACTTGGATTCCAACCTGTCTATGGCTGTTCTCAGCTCTGTCACCAATCTAAGGACATCTGAGTTTTTTTATTTCTGGGTGAAGAACTTAGTGTAAATGCCTAAGGCTTGAGTCTGTGTCTCCTATGTGCCCTGTGGAGTTTTGCCTGTGCATGGGTCCCCATTCTTACCCAAGCAGAGGGGACGGGAAACTAGCAGCCTCCCTGGGCTCCAGCAGCTAATGGGAAAGCCCGTTGCATAGCTGATAACAAGATGAGCCCATTAAAAGAGCAAATTAACTGCAAAGCCAAAGATTGCTTCTGTTCTGCTGTTGTTGCTGCTGCTGCTCAGTGAAGGGCTGTTGAATGTCGGGCTTCATTTGTTAAACAAACCCTTTTCCCTTGCTCTTGAGACACAGCTGTGGACAGGACATGCCAGCCTGACCATCCTCTCCTCAAACCCCCCTCAAAGCTGCCTCTTCATCCTTTTTCATCCTGGTTGGAGGAAGCCTCCTCCTTCTCTTCTTCCTCCTGGCTCTGAGCATCTAAGGGTTTGGTCCCCAGGAGGCTGGCCTTCCCCAGCTCCCCCCTTTCCCTGCTTTTCAATGGTAGCATACCCTTGGTCTTTCAGTCATTCATTGTGAAGCCCTACTATGTGACAAATGGGTGCTGAGCCCAATCTCTGTCCAAAGGGAAGAGGAGCTTGAGAGAGAGAGAGAAAAAAGCAGACCCAAGAGCCACAGACCTGGTGAGGGAGGTCAGAAAAAGCCTCACAGGAAAGGTGGCATTGAAGGGGCACCTCAAAGTATCAGTGGAGTTTTCTAGGCAATGAAGGGAGAGGGGGAAACCTGTGTGTTGCAAATGTGTCCACATTCACAGGGACTGGAATGGCAGCCACTGTCTTGTCACTCACAAAATGGGAATAATAATACTTCCTGCCTGGCAAAGATTGAAGACACAGTTATGGCTTACCTGGAGTAAGAGGTTTTGGGCCCAAACTCTCTCTCTTATGGCAGCCATCTACCTCTAGGGAGGCAGGGAGGCTCTTTCTAAAGAGTCTTTTACTCTCTCTCTCTCTCTCTCTTTTTAGCAACTAACCCCAACCTCCTCCCCTGCAGCCACTCCAGATGTGGGTGTCTTCTTGTAATACCCAGATACTTTTCCAGATTGCCGGGCCTTTGCATGTGCCAGTTCCCTGATTGGAGTGCTCCTGGAATAAACTCACTTCAGAAAATGCTCACTCACTCCTTAAGACTCCTGTCTGACCAGGAATGCTTTTACCACATTTCCTGGGGGAGGATGAGTCCTTGCGCTGCTGGTTCTCAGGCATTTTCTCGATGGTGAGATGCCATTGATTGTGAGATGCCCCATTGATTTCCTAAGAGCTTTTTTTTTTTTTGGGAAAAGAAACCCAGCTATAATGTGCACATTTTCACCTCAGGAACCAGCAGATGCGTTTGAAAAGTGTATCCTAGAGTCAGAGGATTACAGTTAATACTTCTCTCATGGCACAAAGGCCACAAGGGTCCATCTATTCAGCCTTCTGTCCATCTAGATCTGTCCATCCTTCCATCTGTCCATCCATCCAACCAGCCAACCAACCAGCCATTGATCTGTCTATCCATCTACCCACACATCTATTTGTCCGTCCTTCCATCTGTCCATCCATCCATCCAATCATCCACCTGCCACCCACCCATCTACCCATCTATCTACCCACCCACCCATCCATCCAGTTTCCACTGAGCTCTGCTGTAGTATTGAAGAGAAGCAGTCAATGAACCAAGTCTCAACCCACAAAGCTCCCAATACATAGGGAGGACAGTAAACAAATAAAAACACACATTTAAATAATCTAGATGGAAGGTCATAGATATCCCACTGTTGGTGGGATTGTAAACTGGTATAACCACACTGGAAGGCAGTTTGGAAATTTCTCAAAAAACTAAACATAGAACCACAGATCTATTGGGCATTTATCCAGAAGAATACAAGTCAAGATACAATGAAGACACCTGCACACCCGTGTTCATTGCTGCACTATTCACCATAGCTGAACCATGTAAATAGCCTAGACATCCTTCAATAGATGAATGACTCAAGAAAATGGGGGGGGGAGGGTGGGAAAGAAAACTGGGTATTTGCAGGGCTTCCCTGACTCCTGCCTCTTCTGCCCCCTATGATGGGCAATGTCCGGAGTCTCAGTTTTTCCTATCATTTCCATGGTGACTCCACTCTCCATACTATGGCCAGAGCCAGCTGCTTGGCTGTCATTCTGTTCTTGTGGTCCACCAACTAAGCCTTCCTAGGCCCCATGGCCCCCAGGACAAAGTCCAAACTCTTCAGCATAGCTGACTCATAATGCACTGCATGATTCACCCTGACACAGCCCCCTCCCCACTCAGGGAGAAAAGTCTGTGAGATGATTATCTCCAATTAACCAGCAAAAAGCCAGAGTTCCTAGGCCATGGGTTCAAGCCCTAGTACCAGCGTGCACATGCACACACAAACATATACATACACATGCACTCGTGTGTGTGCACACACACATACACACTTGGAATCTTTTCCTGGAGCCCTTCTCCTTATTCTACCCAGGCTCCCCACTGGGGACTCTGAGCCCACATCATAGGGACTGGAATCACCTGTCATCTGTCCTCTCGGCAACGAGCTCTTAAACAGCAGGGATTTTGTTCACATCTATATTCTCAGGCACTATGGAGGTGCCGGACACATTTGAAAAAGGGGGAAAGCCTAGTGAAAATGTAAATGTAAATGAATGGGATGTATGCACTTACATTCACTCATTCATTCATTTACTCACTAAGCATCTGCTGGGAACCACCTGGAGGCCAGGGGCTGAGGGAACCACACTGAGTATGGCAAGAAGGCCAAGCCTGTCATTCTAGCGAGTCAGAAGGCTGAAACCTGGAGAACTGTGGTGTGAAGTCGGCTCAGGCAGAAAAGTCCGTGAGAATTCATCCAATGAACCAGCAAAATGCTGGACAGGAGGCATGGTTCAAGTGGTAGAGTAAGTTATGAGCAACAAAGCTGAAAGTAAGAGGTCCTGAGTTCAAGTTCCAGTACCTGTGTGAGTGTGCTTGCACATGCCCATGTGTGCATGCACACATGCACACACAACACACACACACACACACACACACACACACACACACACACACACACTTAAAAAGAACTAGGCCCCAGTGACTCACATCTGTAATCCCAGCTACTCAGGAGGCTGAGACCTGAGGACTGTGGTTCAAACCCATCCCTGGGCAGAAAAGTCCATGAGATGTTTGTCTTGTCTCCAATTAATCACCAAAAAGTTGGAAGTGGAGCTGTGGGTCAAGTGGTAGAGCACTAGCCTTGAGCAAACAAACTCAGGGACAGTACCCAAGCCCTGAGTTCAAGCTCCAGGACCAGGAGAAAAAATTTAAAAAAGAGTAAAAAGATAAAAAGGCCTCTGCCTATTTGCACACAGTGAACATCATCCGTCAACCCCTTTACATCTCAGAGATTTGGGGCTTTAAGTATTTCTTCTGCTGCAACTACCAAGGAAACCATTTGGGTTAAGAGAGCATGTCTTATGAATTGTTGAAGTTTATTGGCCAGAATTTTGTTGAGAAGTTTTGCACCAATGTTCATCAAAGAAAGGAGTCTATAATTCTCTTTCTTTGATGAGTCCTTATCTGGTTTTGGGCTGAGGGTAGTTACATATGACCATATAAGATGACACTAAGCAAAATGAACTCCAAGACATGGACACAAGAGATTTTTCTTTGTTGTTGTTGCTTTTAATGTACTATGTGATTTTTTTTTGTTTCTTTTGGGAAGAACATACAAAAGAAACAACAGAATGGTGAGACAGAGAACCAAAGCAACAGTGATATACACAAGACTATATGTTGGAAATGATCTGTGTAATTGGGGGTGGGGAGCGCAGTGGGGGAGGGAAAGTAGGAGAAAAATGAGGGAAAGTGTAACAAGTTCGACAAGAAATATACTTATTACCTTACTTATGTAACTGTAACCCCTCTGTATATAACATTGACAATAAAACAAATTGAACTAAAAAAAAAAGAAGAGAGCATGTCTTTGGAGTTGGAGCTAGGTACAAGCTGCAGGCCTTTCCCAGAGGCCATCCGTCTCCCCTCCTGAGAGCGTCCAGCCTGGAGGAAGGCCTCACACACCCACCTCTCCCTCAACTGCTCCATTTCTACCCAGGCAGCTTTGCTTAGGCCTCCCGGTAGGGCTTTTAATTTGGATTTATTGCTGGCTGTGACAGTATGTTAAACAAACTCCAGGCGATTATTAAAAACATGATTATGGAGGTTTATTGTCTCGCGTGGTCCTTGGTGGGTGTCCTGGAATGAAGAGCCAGGGGAGTACCTGTCACGTGCAAAACCCCAGAGGAGGACCCCCTCCTCCCCAGGCAAGTCCCTCCTCCTGGGAGGAGAGGCGAAGGGCAGGGGGCAGGGCACCTCTGAGGTGGGGCCCACAGCACTGAGCTATGGTGCCTGGGGGGCATCGTGCCAATGTAACTCTCCTGGGGTTTATTTGGGAACGAGAGTTGGACCAGGATGGCAGAGTACTCTGAGAGGTGATACTCAAGCACCTACTGGGGCTGTAAGGACTTAAAATGTCCGAACCAGGAGCTCCTAGGAAACATGTACAAACTAGAATCTTCTGTCACAGTCATGTGATGAAATACTCCCCATCTGGGACCCAGCTGTTCGGTCTCACAAACATCTCCTGTGTTCTGGCAAAGGTGTTCTCCAGGCTTGGGACACACTGACAGTTTAGGCACCACTGATGAAGAGAAGGGCTCATTCTACTGGAAGCTACAGCCTGGGCTTCTGTCCAGCTCTGCCTCTTCTCTATTCTGGCTTCAAGTTTCCTTTGCTGCAGAATAAACCACTGGACTCTCCAATGACTTGAAAACTTTAATTTTTGTGTGTACCAATCCTGAGGCTTGAACTCAGATCCTGAAGGCTGTCCTTCAGTTTTATTCACTCAAGGCTAGCATTTACTGCTTGAACCACAGCTCCACTTGCGGCTTTTCTTTTCTTTCTTTCCTTTCTTTTTTCTTTTGGTGGTTAATTGGAGATAAGAGTCTCACTGACTTAATCTTGCCTGGGCTGCTTTCAAAGTGTGATCCTTATATCTCAGCCTCCTGAATAGCTAGGGTTATAGGTATGTGCCACCAGTATCTGGTTTGCAAACTTGGTTAAAATTTTTAATCCATTAATTTTAATGGGGTGCTAGGGATTGATCTCTAGGCCTCCTGCTTGCTAGGCAAGGCTGTACCAGTTGATCCACACTCTAGTCCTTCTGTATTTAGGTTTTGTTTGTTTTCAGATAGGGTCTTGAACTTTTGCCTGGGACAGCCTCACCTCTCCATCCTCCTCCCTCTGCCTCCTGAGTAGCTGGGATTACAGACATGTTCCATTGTGCCCAACTCCACTTGCAAACTTTAACGAAACAAGCAACCCCCCCCCTTTTTTCCTAACTAGAATCTTCACCTGACAGGTGAGGGAAGGAGTTATTGGAGCTCAGGAGCAACAGAGAACTGGAATGCTAGCTCTTTTTGCCTCTTCCTCTACCGTGTCTTGAACACCCCAGCAACAATCCTGCATTGTGTAGACAGTGGGCTCCACCAGGGTCTCATTGCTCCCACTTCTATTATAGGGAGGTTGAGAGGAGGGGCAGGCTGAGATTCTGCTCTGGTGCAGAGCCAGCACTCCTAAAATGTGAGCTCACGCTCTCCTCCAGCGGGGCACTTTCCTGTCTCTAGTTCTCTACAGCCTACTGGGGTGCCAGGGCCACAGGTGCACCTGGGCAGGGCCCCCCCCCCCCGTACAGCTCCAGTACCTGTGCAGTCTGCTGGCATCCTGCTCCCTCCCTTTTCCTCCTCACCAGCTCCTCAGGCAAACGCTTGGGCCCATCCCAAGCCTGATGAATCTTTGATGATTTCTGAGTAAAGGCACTTTAAAAAATTCAGAAAGGTAGGGAGGTGTCGGAAAGCAGAGAGGCGGGGTGATTCTGAAGCATCCCCTGTCTCTGCCTTCCTGTTCTACTGTTCTTCTCCTGGCCTCTATCAGCTAATAACGCTGCAACCCTGCAGTGTGGGTATCAGAGAAGTGGGGCACACTTGAGCCCCCAGAGCAAGAAGCCGAAGAAAAGAGGCCAATGCAGCCTTTCCAAAGGAGGCAGAGGGCAAACTCAGGACCCAAAGCCTATTAGAGAAAGACAAAGCTTGCAAATACCATCTAAGTCAGACTCTGATCAGTACTGGAACACAGGTATGCAAAGTCAGCCCAATACGGCCCAGAAAGGAGGACTAGAGGTCATGGCTTTCTCTCTTCCAGCCACACTGCTGCTTCATCTGCCTGAGACCAGCTTCAGATCCAAAGTCAGAGTTTCAGATTCAGCATTCCCTCCTCTCCCTCCCCCAAAGCCCAGCAGAGCCATCTCCTGGATGTACGGGACCCAGGGGACAGCTGGGCCATCCATCGCTGCAATGTGACCTGGAAAGATGGAGGCTCAGGGAAGTGGGAAGATGAGGGGCAGTCACACCTCTGCCTCTGTGACTGGTTTTTCCTGATGCCAATCAACAGCGGCTCCACCCCCACTCTAGTCTTTCTACTCCTGAGGCGTGTCCATGGCTCAATTCCCTTTCCCCTTTAACCCTGAGACATTCTTCCAGTCTAGTCTGGATAAACCCATCTCCAGACTGGTTCATGGTGCTCCCAGATGGCTGCTGGATGGAGGAGGGGCTGGTATTCATTGTTTTGAGGTCCAGTTCTGGCATTCTGTATGACTACTGCCACCACCAGCAGCGAGTTATTCAACCTCTTGGCTCCCCTTTCCTTATGACAGGGGGAGTTGTTGAGAATAAGAAGAGACAGCACCTAGTAGAGTGGGGGCATAAAATGAGTGCTGTGGTCATATCTCTTTCTCCTTTTCAAATCTGTGTGGTAGCACATGTCTGTAATTCCAGCCACTCAGGAGACAGAGATCAGGAGGGTCTTGGTTCTATGACACTTAGAAGGTTGTAGGTAGGAGGATCTTGGTCTAGCCCCAGGGTGAAAAATAGGAGACTCTATCAAAGAAAATAAGTAAATAAGTACATACATACACATACACACATACATAAAAATCACAAAAGCAAAGGAGTTATTCTGGGTAGCCAGCTAGCACTATACAACTAATAAACAAACACATCAATAATAAATAAATTAATAAGTAAATAATGAATAATAAATACCTTTAAGTTCTAAAAATATGAAGACATTTTGTCACCATCTTCCTGGATGTCCTGCCCCTGTAATATGTCGTTGGTGATGGTGCCCCCTGGGGGGCTGGAGGCTCTGTGTCGTGTCCCTGTGGGGAAGCAGGCATAGAATCGCTGGGCCAGTAGCATCTGAGAAAGCTACTGGGTTTATTTGTTTCCTCTGGAAGTCCCTGCCCTTTGCTGGGCAGAAACACCTTGGTCTAGCTGATGTATCTTCATACATTTGAACTTTATTCTCAGGCCTGCGATTTCAACTCGGTTCTCATAACTTAGATTTTAGCTTCCGGAATGGTGTTTCCCTCCATCAGAGAATCCTGCTTAGATTTCCAAGCACGTAAGATTCTAGAGACACATTTATTTTATTCATTTTTTTGGTCTATTTCAGTGACACATTCAGAAGACTTGTAAATATAAAAGAGACCTATAAACCGAGAGATGTTGGACAACGGTCTCAAAAACAGTGTGCTTTATGTGTGAGCCTGAGGGGTCGTCCTTGAATTGGGCTTCTGGGTCTGGGCGCACCAAGTCTCCGAATGCACAGGAAAAGGCTGTACATGTGATTCAAAGGCCTCCTGGATTGCAGTGTTCAAGATAGAGCTCTGGTTCTATATCCCTGGTTCTATAGCCTCTGCCTGGTTATGTGGTCTTGGACAGGCTACACAACTTCTCTGGAGTTCTCGAGCCAACTGAAGCTCATAAGGATGCATTTACCTCACAGGGCTGGGGACACTTTACTGGGGTATCTGTGAAATCACTACCATGGCATGCCCCACCCTTATTCCTCCAGACTGCAGTTCAAGGGAAGTGAAAACTCAGAGGGGTCAGTCTGTACCTGCCAAAGAGCATTCAGGCAAATGGCAGCCTGACTCGGAACTTCACATTTTATTTCCTAGTCTAGCTTAACCCTAAAGAACCTTTTTGTTGTTGGTGGTGGTGGTTGTGGGGTTTGAGCTCAGGGTCTGGGTGCTATCCTTGAGATCTTTTGCTCAAGGCTAGCTAGTGCCCTACTACTTTGAGTCACAGTACCACTTCTGATTTTCTGGTAGTTACTTGGAGATAAAAGTGTCATGGCCTTTCTTGTTCAGGCTGGCTTTTGAACCACAATCCTCAAATCTCAGCCTCCTGGGTAGCTAGGATTACAGGCGAGAGTCACCGGCACCCAGTTCCTAAAGAACATTTTTTTTTGTATCAACAATTTGTGCAACAGAATTTACCATTCTGTTCCTTTCTAAGCACACAGCTCAGTGGTATCCAGTACTTGTATGGTGGCACAGTCATCTTTCTAGAACTCAGTCATCTTCCTCTAAACCCTTTAAATGGTTACCTTGTCCAGCCTGAAAGACACTCTTCCCACTCCGGTCCTCTGTGAATTTGCCTAGGCTAGCTCATTCCTCAGATACCAGAACAAGCATTTGTCATGTTGCTATGGGCCTGTTCCACTCTTTTGTAATGTCCTTAAGGTCCTTCCATGTTGATACATGTGTCAGAATTTTCTGAATTTTGAAGGCTGGATAATACTCCATGGTATGGCCATACTGCGCTATGCTTAGGTAAGGATATATTTGAATCTACTAAATCTAGTACCTAATAGGCACAAGTGACATTAGCATTATTTGTACCTCCCCTCCCTTTCTCTCTCTTTCTCTTTCTGTGCATGTACTGGTACTGAGATTTGAATTCAGGACCTTGTGCTCTTGCTTGGATGTTTTCACACAGCTGGTACTCTACCACTTGAACCGCACCTCTAGTTCAGCTTTTTTTGTAAATCAGCTGTGGATGGAGTCTCAGGCTTTTCTGCCTGGCTTTGAACTTTGACCCTCAGATCTTAGCCTTCTCCTGAGTGATGAGGATTACAGGCACCAGCCACCAGTGCTGAGCTTTGTTGGTACTTCTTGTTACTTTGTTTATTTGACTGATATAAACATTTGCTACAAAATTCAATCTGTGGACAATATTAATAAAATCAATGGCAATAATAACTGCCTACTAAATAGAGAAGTCTCTCTTTTGATCCTATCTTAGCATCTTCCTGAACCCATGGGCTTAAACTTTGTTCTTTCCCCAAGCCACCTCAGAGTGGGTGAACCAAACAGAGCCATCCTTGCCCTCCAATTGCCCCAAGTCCCTGAGTTCAGATGTGTAGAAAGCCCAAGCTTTCTCCTGTGCCAGATGTGTGAAAAAGGCCAGGACACCAAGATTAGGAGGATGGGAGGTGCGAGAAGAGGAGATGAAGCCTGCCATCCCTTTTTAGCTCTTCCAAGACCACAGGCTCTGGTTTTGTGACTGGTCCAGCCATGACGTCATCAGTGTTGGGCAACTAGAAACACCAGCTATAAGGAATGATTGCTTTGGACCTGCAATGAGAATGCAGGTTCCCTCCATCCACCTTCCCGCCCATCAAGGTGGGATTCTGGATCCAGGCTGGCATCATTAGGAGGCTGGGCGAGGTTATTTGTTTATAACTCACCTGGGAAGAGTCCTGGCCCGAGGATTGGGAAGTGCAGGTGACCCAGAGTCCTCACAACACCATTCCCGGTGTGGATCACCTTACCTCTGCCTAAGTATGTCCCCTGTCCCACTGCCTCCTGTAAAGGAAGTTCAGGCCAGAAGACAGTTCTGGCCAGATAGGGAAAAGCAAGCATCTTTTTGGACCGAGACAACGGGACAAAGGTGAAGGTTCCAGAGTAAGGCAGAGAGAGACAAATGGAGGAGGAGTTTTTTCTCCACCAATCATTTATCTGCATAGTCTATCTACTGCTACTTATCCCTGAGGACACAGCCCCAAATCACCTCCTCTGGGAAGGCTTCCCTGCTCTCTATAGGGCTGATCTTCTTGCCCAGGGAGGCATGAACAGAGGCCAACTCTCATTCAATCCATTACTTGGGTGATTTTGAGGTAGACTCTCATGAACTTTTCTATTCGGAGACGGAATCACGATCCTTTTGATCTCAGTCTCCCACACACCTGAGATTACAGGTCTGAGTTGCTACACCCAGCCTCCTTAGCATCTTTACAATTTTCATCCCAAGAATAATGTTTTGGTTAGGAATCCTGCCAGAATAGATTCAGGTCACGGTTTGTTGTGGGGGCCCAGAGGTCATGTAGGGAATTAGAACGTGACTAACATAAGACAGCCTTAATGTCAGATGTCCTGAGCCAATTAAAGCTCAACTACTTTTTGAAAATGCCTGTACCACCAAACCTTAGTCATAACAAGTTCTAAATTCTACCCCATGACTTTGTGATGGCCCTGGGACACATTGACAGAGACCAATGGACAGACAGTAATGTCAAATTGTGTCTGCATACCAGTGTAACTTAAAATACCCTGAATGGGCAACCAGGTACACTGGCTCATGCCTGTAATCTTAGCTATTCAAGAGGCTAAGATGTGAGGACAAAGGTTCAAAGCCAGCAGGGGCAGGAACATCTTCGAGACTCTTATCTCCAATTAAACACCAAAAAAGTCAGAAATGGAGTTGGAGTACAAGTGGTAGAATGCCAGCTTTGGGTAAAAAAGCTTTGGGTCAGGACCCAGGTCTTGAGTTCAAGTCCCAGCATGTGTGCGCACACACACACACACACACAAGCACCCCTACACTCTCAGATTTGAGCCTGTATCATTTATATGCTATGGGTAAGTTTTATTTTATTTTATTTTGTGATACTTCCCAATGTCCATCTTGACCAATGAGTTGTCAGCTGAGTTTTGGAGATTCTACTAGACAAGTTGGGCCCCCTGGAGGTATAAAGTGAAATAATGCCCAGAGGTGGAGTAGAGTGATCAACCAAGGTGATCTAAATGGAGGCTTAAAGAAACAAACACCCTAATTTCGGAATATTTTGAGATATACAAACAAGTCACAAAGGCAATGCAAACAGTTCCCGCAGATCCTTTTCCTAGTTTTTCAAGGCTCTTCTTTAGAACTGGCCACAAGGGAATTCTCTTGTGTCCCTGTTAACGGGCTTGCTGTGCTTTTCCTGTTACTCCTGTTTTTATTTCTAGGAACACTGCGAAGATGACAACTATTAGAGTTTTTCTTTTTGTATCAACCACAAGGAAGCTCGGAGTTAAATCTGAGGCTCAATTCTGATTTAAAAAATAAATTAGAGTCCTTGGCAGATATTTTGAGTGTTGACTTTGCCCTGGGTTTCATCTCATTCTTCCCACATCATTTCCCTTGCTCTTGTTCACTCATTCTCTCTTCGTATGTCTGAATTTTTGCTCTGCTGGCCTTCTCAAATCTATTTTTAAAACTTTATTTTTTTTAGGGGTGGGGCGCAGAACAAGGTAGGAGCACATGGATAAACAAATAAGCCATTTTTTCTGCATTCTCAAGATGCTTGTTGCTGGCTTCTATTCTAGCATGTGTCCTATTATTTTGTTATAATTGCTTGTTTATGTGTTTGACTCTCCCACTGGGCCACCTGGTTTTCCTGCAGCTGGACTTCTCTACCTCAATAAATGCACCAGGCTAGGCTGGTGCTACTCAGACTCTGAGACCATGACTAAAAGTCTCATATCTGCCCCCTCATGTACACACAGGCACAGGCTCAGAGTTGGCATTAGCATTTCCTGGTGACCTTTGTGTGTCACATGAAATGGTCAGTCAGTACCCAGAAGAGAAGAAGGTCCAGAGCGGCACCACACCCACACTCGGAAAAGAGTGAGCCTGGGAAGTTGAGGAGGGAAAGCAGAGATGCATGCTGTCCCTATACTACTCACCTCTCTCCTGACTTTGTTCCTGGTTATTCCCTGCTACTTGATTACCTGTTCATAGGTTAAAGGTCACACATGGCCCCTGAAATCTCAGGACCACAGATAGTTAGTTACAGATTATGTCTCACATACCCAAGCCTTTCTCTCCCTTCTTTTTTCCCCCTCTATGAACTCTTTTGTTGTAGAGGAGTGTTTAGTTATTTAGTCTAGGGTTTGAACTCAGGACCTTTTGCATAATAGGAAAGTGCTCTGCTACTTCAGCCACCACTCAGCCCTTTTGCTTTTCCTCTATTTTGAATGGGCTCTGGTTTTTGTGCCAGGGTCAGCCTGGACCTCTATCCTCTTGTTTAGGATTTATCCTCTTGTTTAGCTGGGTTGACAGGCATGAACCACCCACACCCCGTTCTTTGGCCAAGATGAGAGTCTCATGTATTTTTTTTTGCCACTTTGGCTGGCCTTGAACCTTCATCTTCTGGATCTCCGCCTCCAGAGTCACTAAGATTATAGGTGTGAGTCAGGACACCTGGCTTAGGAAGTGATTTCCCAAGGTCACATAGTAATCCCAGAAGACTGATTCTCCTTCTGCCTGAGGAGTGAGGACTTTGGAACCTGGGAGCATCAATAGAAAGTGAGCAGATGAGAGAGGGTTTGGGGGCTCTGGAAAGCCCTTCTGGTACCCTGTAGGCAGCCACCCCAAGGGGCTAGAAGGCAACCACTTATTCCAGGCAAAGTCCTCCTCTCTGCCCACCCTGTTTCTGGAAGTTTACTTTGAAGAAGAGAGAGAAGGCTAAGGGAAAGCTTTAGGGAGAGAGGAAAGTTGGACAGGGAATGGGTCGGGTGATCATGTGTGGAAGATGGGGGAGAGAGTCCAGAATGTCAAAAGCAGGAATGACAAATTCTGACACTAGGATGGTCGTGTGGTCAGGATAACAATGAAGGGCTGGCATGCACAGGAGGAGGGGGGCCATCATGGCTGTCAGCTAAGATATGTGTTGGCTTCCTAGCACTGCCAGGAAAGGAGGCTGACATGGTACAGTGCCAGGAATTCATTCTTTCCCTCTCCCTCTCCCCCTTTCTCTCTCTCCCTCTCTCTCTCTCCCTCCCTACCTCCCTCTCTCTCTCCTTCTCTGCCTCTCTTTTTCCCTCCCTCCCCCTCTCTCTCCCTCTCTCCCTCTCCCTCTCTCTCTCTTTCTCTCCCCCTCTCTCTCCCTCCCACCCCCTCTCTTTCCCTCTCTCTCTCCCTCTCTCTCTCCCTCTCCCTCCCTCTCCCCTCTCTCTCCCTCTCCCTCTCTCTCTCCCTCTCTCCCCCTCTCTCTCCCTCCCTCCCCCTCTCTTTCCCTCTCTCTCTCCCTCTCTCTCTCCCTCTCCCTCCCTCTCCCCTCTCTCTCCCTCTCTCTCTCTTTCCCTCCCTCCTCCTCTCTCTCCCTCTCTCTTTCCCCCCCTGTCAGCTGAAAACCTGATGTTTATGTGAAATCCAGATTTTCATGTGTTGACAATGGATTCAAAAATTTAAAAGCTCTGTGTGAATACAACGTGTAGATTTTCCTGAATCAAACCACCTGTAAAAAGACATTTTTGAGACAATTAGGGAAATTTAAACACATCGAAGGTACTAGATAGACACTAATAAGGAATTACGTTTCATTTTGTGAGGGTGATAATGGTTTTGAAATTTTGTTCTTTGGGGAAAAAGTCCTCTGCTAGAGAAACATACTGTAGTATTTATGGGGGAGTAATGTGATGTCTGGATTTGTTTTAAAGTATTTCAGAAACAACAGCAAAAAAGATATGTGTTGGGACAGATGACAGGATTGACAAAGAAGGTGATGGTTATTGAAGCTGGCTGATGGCTACATGGGTTCATAATAACAGTATCTACTTTCAGATATGTTTTAAAATGTCATTAAATAATAAGTTAGAATGTTATTAAATAATATAACTTGTCAGTTGGCTGGATGTGGCCTTTAGATCATTATTCTTCAGCCTCTAGACAAATCTTGAGGCATGCAGAGTCTCTGGTGGTGAGACTCACATAATTAAAAGTTGGGAAACTCCAGCCAGTGTGTGTGGGGGGGAGGTGTGGGTGGGGTAGGGGGGAAGGGATTGGGTGTGGGGGAGACAACTGGCCCACTGCTTGTTTTTGTCAATAAAACTTTATTGAAACAGACATGTGAATTTGTTCCCTTCTTGTTTATGGTTACTTTGGGATTATAATAGTAGAGATGAGTAAGTATGACAGAGACCATATATTCCCAAAGTCTAAACTAATGGCTGTCTTACCCCCACAGAAGATAATGCTGACCCCAGGTCCAGCAGGTCTCAGAGGTGGACAGAGGGTACTTGAGTCTCTGTGCTGGAGCCTGGTGACACTCCAGGGGCTACCCAGAATTACTCTGATGGACAGGCAGTGTGGGCAAGGCAGACAGCTTGGAGACACATAGGTCCCATCCCCAATCCTGACCAAGCCTGTGCCTCAGTTTCTCCTTGCAAAATATAAGAACACATAAATGCCAAGTCGTGTTCATGCTGTGGATTACAGGTGCTAGTGTTATGCATGTTCAAAAAGTAGATGCCTAATAAATGATATGCATTATTGTCCATCCATCTCTGCACTACAGGCATTGGGCTTCTGGATCATAAAAAGTCGATGTCTCTAAACTTTATTGTTTAACATTAGCAAAACCCTCTTAATAAAAGGAAATACATGCTGATAATAGAGAATTTATACAAGTTTTGTTAAAGCCAGAACAGGGTGTTTATTGATCTCTTAAGAGAAAACAAAAAAAATACTGCATTTTTTGCACCTATAAAAATATGTCCCCACTTGAATGAGAAACTAGAGGTTAACATCAGACACTAACTGTAAAAAAATTTTAAACCAAAAGAGCATTATGGTTGGGTGTTTTAGTGAGCCCCTGTAATACCAGCTACTTGAGAGGCAGCAATCAGAAGGGTTGAAGTCCTAACCAGTCTGGGTAAGAAGTTAATGAGACCCAGTCTCAGTCCACAAATTGGGTATGGTAGGTGTGGTGCACATATCTGTAATCCCAGTTATGAAGGAGGTGCAGGTAGAAGGATTCCAATCAGAGGCCAGCCCAGGCCAAAAAAAGTATGAGACATTATCTGAAAAACAACTAAAGCAAAAACTACTGAGGGGTGTGACAAATGGTAGAGCACCTACTTGCCTAGTGAGCTTGAGGCCCTGAATTTAAATCTCAGTACTGCCAACAACAACAACAACAACAACAAAAGCACATTATTGTGACTGTTCTTCTAGGATCCAGTTCAAGTGGCAGCAGGTAGATTCTGGAAAGCTTTCCATCTGTGTAGATGGGCCATGGTTGGTGTGGTCTTCCTGTACCTGCTCCAGGTAAGCCTTGGTGAGCTGAGAAGAATACCTGCTATGTGCTGTGTGGGGTATTCAGATGAGTGAGAAAGTTTCCATTATCCTAGCAGAGTGACACCTGTCCCACACATAGTAGGTATGCACCAAGAGTGCATCTCACCAATGTCCATATTCTTCTATCAACCATCGTCCATGTTGTCAGTTTCCCTGCCCCCCAAAACTCCCTGCATTTGGCTTGTGTGTTTCAAGATCCCGTTGGTAGCTATGCAGGCTGCTATATAGGCTTGCTTTAGTCTGGGCTTTTCCAACAATCCTAGGAACATGCTTCTTACCAATGGGCCTGAGAAACAGGCTTCCAGGAGTTGTGGAAACTGAGTCACACCTTCACTATCAAAGGAGACACAGCAAGGTTTCTTAGCTCAGTGCTAGTGATATTCAGAGCTGGATCATTCTCGCTTATAGGCTGTTTGGGGTTATCATGGTGGGTGTGAGGTGGTCAATTGTCCCCTCTCTAGTCTCCCTGCTCCCCAGATGTGACAGCTAACAATGTCCCCAGACACTGCAAAGGGACACTGGGGTGGAGGATGAAGTCACTTCCAGCGGAGAACTAGGGTGAAGAGAATAATGTATCCAAAAGGCAGTGCAGGCCGCAGTGTGGAGAAGGCAGGAAGTGATGGGCTGTCTAGATGACAGGCCACATATAATGGGGGCATGAGATTATGTCACCTAATGATGTCAGAGTCTACCTGGTTTGTGTACGGACTGTCTGTGACATTTGCACAGTGAAAACACATGATAGTATGTCTTTCAGGTCCCTGTTGTTAAGTGACCCATGATTAAAGGCTTGACATATGCAGCCAAGTGTTTAAAGACTGGCATTTTGATGTCCTCATGATGATGACGGTGATGGTGATGACCACGATAATGATGGAGGGAGGGATGGCCTTATCTCCCGCAGTACCTTAGGCCCCAACTCTTAACTTTCCAGTCTCCTAAGGGATCCAGCGTTCTAGCCTACTTTCTGTTGTAGCTCATTTTCTGTGACTATCATAACATACTTGAGCCTGGGTCATTGATAAGGCACTTGATTAGGAATTGATTTGGCTCCAGGGCTGAAGGTTGGAAAGTTCAAGTCCATGGTCCTGATGCCTGCCAGGCCCCCGGTGAGGGCCTTCTTGTGGCATTACAACATGGCAGAGGAGGTCATGTAAAGAGGCAGAGTTGGCAAGCTGGCATGCCACCACTGGAGTCATGACTCCATTTCCAGCTTTTTGCTGATTAATTGGTGATAAGAGTTGCATGGACTTTCCTGCCTGGGCTGGCTTCAAACTGCAGTCCTCAGATATCAGCTTCCTGAGTAGCTAGGATTACAGATACTTGCCACTAGCGCCTGGCTGCTGCTGTGGCTCTTCCTCCTCTCCCTCCTCCTCCGGCTCCCCGTCTTCCTCCCCTTCCTCCTCCTCCCCCTCTTTTTCCTCCTCCCCCTCTTCCTCCTCCTTCTATACTTCCTCCTCCTCCTCCACTTCCTCCTCCTCCTCTACTTCCTCCTCCTCCACTTCCTACACTTTTTCACCCTTCTCCTCCTCCTCCTCTACCACCAGCACTTCCTACACTTCTTCTCCCTCCTCCTTCTCCTCCTCCTTCTCCTTCTATAAAGTCAGTAAATGCCATCATGGTATCCTGTGCTTATGACTTTTTGGTGTCTTAATTACTTTCCAGAGGCCCCAATTCCACATGCAATGGGCATATGCATTTGGAGATTGAATGGCCAACACTTGAACTTTTAACATTGAAACCAAAGCATCTTCGCCCCAGCAATCCTCTATGGGCATCTGTGTGAGTACAAATCTCCCTTTAGGGTTTACCTGTTGCCCATCACTGCTGGAACTTGCACAGAAGGGGACGTGTGATTACCTTGTTCACAGACAAGAAATCTCCAGGTTTTCAGGGCTAAGTGTTCAGGATTGCAGGACAATGTGGAGCTGGAGGTGGCTGCCAGCTGAGATGTCCCAGATGCTCCTGGGAGGAGGTAGGTCCATTCACTCTCCCCAAGGGGCTGTCATCCCCCTGCCCCACTTCTTCCCTGTCCCTTCTGAAATAGCAATGACAGGCCTATAGACATCACCATTTGGGATACCTTACAAGTGCCATTCTACGTTTCCCTCTTAACATCGTGATGATAACAGTACACATGGGGAAATTGAGGCACAGAGCGTAAAATAAGTTGCCCAAGGTTGTGGAACTCATGACCTGGAGTCAGGATTCCAGCCCAAGAAGTCTGGCCCTAGAACCCACATGCCACATGTCCTGTGGGGGTTGGAAATCCAGCCCTCCCACCTTCTAGGCTGTCACGTTGCCACTGTAGAGAGCAAGGACATGGTCACTAGCTGTCAGAGGTGCCCAGATGAGTGTTCTGCTGGGCTGGAGCTGCTGCTGTACCTAGGTGGTGTCTCTCCATGCTGAGACATCTCCTGCCATGCTGCTGGGCGGCCGACAATCCTTCTGTGTGAGTTCCCAGAGCTGCCTCACACTCACGGCGGCTGAATGACAGGTGCGCAAGCTTGTTAGCCTTGTAATGAATGCCTCAGCCTCCTCTGGTGGGAGCCAGCCTGCCTGAGGATGGTGGAGAACCAAGGGAGGCAGAGAAGCCGCCTTCAAAGCCATCAGCCACTGTCAGCGAGCCCAGGGAACACACCTGTGCGGGCAGACAGAGCGTGGATGCCAGCTGGCTGACGGGCGGAGGAGAAACCATGGAAGATATGGATTTGGACTTTGTTTCTCCAATCAGCCATGTTCCAGCTGGGTGGCTTTGGGTAACCATGTGATCTCGCTTAGCTCACCTTCCCTCCCTCCCTCCCTCCTTCCCTCCTTTCCTTCCTTCCTTCCTTCCTTCCTTCCTTCCTTCCTTTCTTCCTTCTTTCCTTCCTTCCAAAGTTATCCCTCCCTCCCTCCCTCCTTCCCTCCTTTCCTTCCTTCCTTCCTTCCTTCCTTCCTTCCTTCCTTCCTTCCTTCCTTCCTTCCTTCCAAAGTTATCTTTAAGTAGTTTTACAAAGGAGTTTCAATTCAACATATCCGTTTAGGAGAACAAATCATCTTGATCACCATTGCCCCTTCCATTGTTCTCCCCATTTCTCCTTCCCCATTCATCCCTCTCAAGTTACCTAGTTCTTTTTTCAAATATTATGACTATGATTGCCTACGTTTCCTCTCTCCATTCCTCTGTCCCCCTTTCCTGTACTTCCCTGTAAACTTCACCCCCCCTTACACGCGCGTGCACACACACACACACACACACACACACACACACACACACGCAAGTTGCAGCCTCCTGGTAATCATTTTGTTCAACTCTAAGTTAGTTGCTCAAAGGAGTTACATCATTGGAATTCTCCCCTGCATATACCATACTTTAGTTAATATGTTTGTGTGAATGTGCACATAGATGTTTATAATTTACATCTAACCTCCACATATAAGAGAAAACATGTGTCCTTGTTCTCTCTGACTTACTTCACTTAACATAATTCTTTTTTCCAGCTTCATCCATTTTCTTGCAAATGACACGGTATTATTCTTCCTGATGGATGAGGAACATTCTATTGCATACATATCACATTTTCTTGATCCATTCATCCATTGAAGGGCATCTAGGCTGTTTCTGTAGCTTGGCTATGGTGAATAGTGCAGCAAGTGAACACAAGTGTGTAAATGACTTTGCTTTATTCTGACCTGTAATCTGTAATCTTTTGGGAAAAAGCCCAGGAGTGATATGGCTGGATTGTAGGGTAGTTCTAGTTCTGCATAGTTCTATGTTTATATTTTTTTATGCTCAGATTTTCTGAATCTGTGGTGATTAACGCCGATCTTTTGGGGAGGATTAGGGAAAATCCATTGTGGGTACCTGGAAGCTCCTGGACTTTCTGTAGGTGAATGACAATGCTGAAACATCACGTATCACATGAGCTGGGCCCTGGAGACAGCTGAGCTTGCTGGGAAAGTTGACAAGTCACATAATGAGCCTTATTGTGCTTGTCTAGATAATAGGTTCCTCTATTTGGGGAAACAGCTCCCTACCTTTGGGGAGCTTTTCCTCCCCCACTCCACACAGTACCAGAGGGGCTGTCAATCTCAGGATTGTGACTCCATTAAACACAGCATGGACATGTGGCCCAAGGCTAGCCTGTCAGCATCTGCCCTTGACAACGTGGGCAGACACCTCTGGTCCTAGCCTTGAGAGCAACCCTGAGTTTCTTTTTGTCTGGGAATATGGGAGGCATGGCACTTCCCTGACTCTTCTGTCTTGCCTCTTCAACCTCATGGAGAGCTGGTGGATCCCAGACAGAGGATCCCATTTATGCAAGGGAGAGGAGCTTAAATGGTGAAGTCCATGAGGATGTTTCCCGTGGCCCACCCCAACTTCTCACTTCAGCTCTCTTATGTTTATCTTTTGTTCTTTTTCTTTTCAAATAGCATTCACCCATAAAAAACCTGGCTCCTGCAAAGGAGGTCTTCTAAGAGCCATGGGTGTATGCTATAGAGAACCACAGCAGATATTCCAGGGTCCAGTCAGAACCAGGCTGCCCAGAGCACACGCCTCATGTGCTCTCCACTGTTATCGATCCCTTCCATCTTGCTCATCCTTTTATCTCAGAGCATTATACAGCTTCCATTGTGTTTAAGGGAGCATTAGATAACTGGGCTGGATTTTATAGCAAGAATCTTGTTTTAGCTCTGCTCAGTGGGGCCTTATCTACAGATGCCGGATGATGGGCTGGGTGCTCAGAGTTTGACTTGTAGCCCTGGGGCCAAGAAACCAATGTCATCTTATTGATCCAATGGGAGCCTCCAAGTCCTCCAGGATGATGTGATTGTATAAACCACAGTCCATGTGCGGTAGTGAAGCCAAGAGCTGGGCCCTCCCCAGCCCCAGATGCTGGTGGGGCTCCCAGGATGTCCCCACTATGGTGCATGGGGCTTGATTTAGTTGGAGAAGCTTTCACTGGCCAAATGTGGAAAGAAACTGCCCAGGATTCAGGATAAGAGCAACAGGTGGATTTGGGTTAAGCATCAGCAAAAGGTAGGTGATAAGGACCTGTACACATTGATAAAGAAAGGCGAAGGGGAAGTACTTTGCTGACCCTTGTCAGAGACCACATTAGATCCTTTATGTTCACCCTTTGTCCCTCCATTTCTGTGCTCCTGCCTTACCTTCCCCCAAACAGATACATGAACAAACAAGACAAAAGGTACAGAAAACAAAAGCAGCAAGAAAGAGGGGAGAAAAAACCCTCATTTCCCTTTCTTGGAGTTCGTTTTGATAAATAACATTTTGTACGATCATATGCACATCTTTTTGCACTAAAAATATCACTTTGTATGATCCGATGCATATCGTTTTGGACTGTGGCCTGAGTGAAACCAGACATGGAGGGTGGTGGTGGAGGTGGAGGTTCTGGTACAGGTAGGGTGGGGCTGAGGAGGGTGGTGGGTCTTCAAATGGGGAAACTCAAAACAACCTGGTGAGTCAGAAACTGTACTTCTAGGAACACCAACCCCAGGGAAGTGACAGCCACGCAAAGGCTGGTACACAAATGGTCACACATCACTTATCTCTGAGAGTCACAAGATGGGAATTGCCCCCAAATCTACTGATGAGAAGAAATGACATGCGTTCCGTCCATTGAACGGTGAGGGGAAATTGAGTGTGTGGGGAGGGAGAGCTGGGAGGAGAGAGGGAGAGAGAAACTAATACATTCTACCACACAGGCACACCTTGAAAATACTCTCCTAAATGAGAGCAGCCGGTCATATATTGTATGAGGGCATTTGTATGCAGGCCCAGCTCAGGCAAGACACAGATGAGTCTACGGTAGATTAGCTGGGGGGGAGGGAGGGAAGAGATTGGGAACTGCTAGCTAAGGGTGGTGAAGGGTTTTCTAGAGGACAAATGAAGACATCCCCAGCTTGATGATGGTGATGAGTGTATGGTTCTTGCACCTTCAGCTGTTACCTGTTCACTCCATGTTGGTGAACGATGCAGCTCATAGGTAGATCTTAAAGAGCTGCTGAAAGTGTTCTTTATTTGAGAGGAAAAAGAGATGGGAGGTAGAAATGTACATCAATTTTCTTTTTCAGGTTTGTGTACTGATGCCACTCTTTAAGGATGAGCATATGTAATAGAGTCAAACAAAAAAATATATTAGGTGGGCTGGGAATGTGGCTCAGTTGGAAGAGTGCTTGCCTAGCATGCATGAAGCCCTGGGTTCAATTCCTCAACACCACATAAAGAGAAAAAGCTGGAAGTGGTGCTGTGGCTCAAGTGGTAGAGTGATCACTTCAGGCCCTGAATTCAGGCCCCAGAACTGGCACAAAACAACACACACACACACACACACACACACAAATTAGGTTAAAAACCATACCATGATCACCGAAGGCTCAATAGATATGTGCCAATGATTATACAAAATGGAAATAAGAAATGGAAACAGGAAACAAGAAATTGAAACAATAGATTACTTTTTGTTGTTATAAACAACAACAACAACCATACAGTGATCTTTGTAAAAGAAGAGAGAAAGCTGGCAGTCTATTATCATCTCTATTTTATGGGGTGTGTGGGGAGAGCTATGATTTGAGAGCTGTGAAAGTTTCACTCAAGGTCAAGTTGCCAATAAGTGTGTGCAAGAACCTGACCTGCAGCCCCAGCTAGTGTGATTGCTGGTGTTTAACTGTGTAAGGAGTAGCTGCCCATTTCTCTTGGACACCATCTCTTCCAGGGATTGTACATCTCCACAGACAAATGGGGTTGACCTTGTCATGCTAACAGCCAAGCCCAGACAAGCCTAGGGATCCCCTTGTGGTGTGGGAAATGCCACCATGTGGGTGGATGCCAGATTCCATTCTTCCAAGACTGTCGCTACCGCCTCGACCACCAAGGAAGACGCGACACCGAACTCTTTTCTCTGCAGTTTATTCAGGACCTTTGAGCAATCTTCTGACCCCAACCCCGGGGAGAATTCCCCACAGCCTTAAGTACCCGCTGGGTAGCCAACCCTGATACGCCACGTAGCAACCACCAATAGGTTCAGGTGCGCGGAAGCAAGCCAGATTCTTTGCCTTAGCCATATAAGGAGTTGTTTACCACAGAGAGCACTCAGCCATCGGGAAGGCCGAGGGCGGAAGCCCGCGCCATCTTCCAGGTGTGGCTGCACGCAGCTCTCTACACAAGACTAGTATAAGAAGTGGGGTAGGAGAGGAGCAGGGCTGGCCAGCTCCTGGGTCTCTCCTCTCACAAGTTCCTTTCTGACATCTTGCCTACTTTGGGGAGACACTGACACTTTGGTAATTCTAACTACACCCTGCACAAGAGGCCCTTGCTTTCATTTCCCCAAAGCAGAGCCCAGAAGAGCCTAGATATTTTTTTGCTAAAGGCTGGAGAAGGCCTCTACTTTACAGGATAGAGAGCAGGGACACAGGAGGAAAACACAGCTGCCTGAACTTGAGCAAGTCAAATCACCTCTGAGCCTCACTTTTCTCATCTGTGCAAGGGGCCTAGGAATGCCCAGATCATACCATTACCAAAGAGTGTGTTTAGTGGTGGGTGCTCAATGTCCTGGTGTCGTGATGCCTTTGGGGCTGGATCTTGGGGACCCTGAGGATCTCAATGGTGATCAGTGCATTAATGCATTTTCTCTGCCGAGCACATGCTCTTCATGTGTCTAACCCCACTTTTTTTGGTCAGTTGCAGGGCTTGAATTCAGGGCCTGGGTGCTGTCCCTGAGCTTTTCTGCTCAGGGCTAATGCTCTACCAATTTGAGCCGTAGCTCCACTTTCCATTTTCTGATGGTTTAATTAGAGATAAGAGTCTCATGGACTTCCTGCTTGCGCTGGCTTCAAACTGTGATCTTCGGATCTCAGCCTCCTGAGTAGCTAGGATTACAGGCGTGAGCCACCAGCGCCCGGCCTAACCTCTTGCTTGCAGGAGTGGTTCCTGCATTATCACTTCTCAGAAATGGTTTGGGTGTTATTTTGCTGAGGTCCAGCAAGGGCCCTCAGGGGCTGGCTCCTGTCTCTAAGGATTGAGTGGAACTGGGGTTGTAGCGGTCTGTAGGACAGGTACGGGGGCAATGCGGGGGGAGAGAGAGGATTTTCATCCCTCCCTGCCCAGGCTAGCATGGGGCCTGCCTTCCAGTAGGCACTTAAGAAATACATTCAAGGACGGGAAGTAGAATGTCAAAGCTGAAAGAAGTCTCCGAGGACAGCCCAGCCAGTCATTCGCAATTTATTTTTAACCTCAAAACCCTGTTGTCAAAGGGAACACGTTATGACTGGGTCTATATATAGATAAAAGCTGAGCTCTCTTGACCAAGGTGGGGGTGGTGTAGGCCTCCCTTAGCTTGGTCCTCCCTGGGAGCAGAGGGCAGAGTTTGGACGTGCTAATTTCATCTCAGCTGCTCATTTTACAGATGGGAAAACTAAGATCCTGAAGAGGAGAGAGGTAGTGACTTCGTTTTGGGTCTTGGGGGGGGGCGGTGAGCGCTGGGTTTGGAACCATAGTCTTAACTCTGGGCCAGTTTCCCTTGTTCCTTCAATCTCCACAAACTCACCCTTCCTTCTGCACCATAGAGGGCTCCAGCGGTCTTTGAATGAGATTTTTCCTTCTCAAAGCTCTCACTGTCTGGACTTGTAAACCAGCATCATGGTCATTGCTCATGATCACGCTCCTGTTCATCTGGATTGGGAAGAAACACTGGAGGAGCAGGAGAGAGATGAGGTTTGTGGACTTGCATGGGAAAACCTGGCTTCTTTATCCATACTACTCAGACAGGCTTCTCCCTTCCCTTCCCTTCCCTTCCCTTCCCTTCCCTTCCCTTCCCTTCCTTTCCCCTCCCCATTTCCCTCCCCTCTGCTCTCCTCCTTTCCCCTGCTCCCCTCTTTCTCCCCACCCCTCTTCTGGGGCTTGAATTTGAGGCCTGGACACCATCTCTCAGCTTTTTCTCTGGTTAATTGAAGATAAGATGGGCTTTGATGCCAGGGTTGTCTTTCATCCCTTACCCTCAGATCTCAGCCTCCTGAGTAGCTACGATTACAGGTATGAGCTACCAGGGCCTAGCAACTTCCCTTCTTCTTTATTTAGCTCAACTCCAGCTAGTTGTCCATTCATCAATGCAAGCTGTAGAAGGACTCTTGTTATTTACTTGTTGTTTGATATGAAAAGCCTCTAGACACATTGTTTTTACTGACCTGGGCTATTTGGGCATCTTAATGATAGGATTCAACTAAATTTTTCTGGCACCAGAATTATGTTGTATATGCAAGAGGTAGTCAAACAAAAGGGCTGGAGGACCAGGTACCCGTGGCTCACACCTGTAATCATGGCTACCCAGGAAGCTAAGATCTAAGGAATTCATGGTTTGGAGCCAACTTGGACAGAAAAGTCCATGAGACTCTTATCTTCATTAACCAGCAAAATGCTGGACTGAAGGCATGACTCAAGTGGTAGAGTGATGGTCACAAGCAGAAAAAAAAATCAAATAAGAGCATGAGGCCATCAGCAAAAAGGAAACATAAAAGAAAGAAAGGGAGCCAGGTGCTGGTGGCTCACATCTGTAATCCTAGCTACTTAGGAGGCTGAGATCTGAGGATCGTGGGAAAGACTGTGAGACTCTTATCTCCAATTAATCACAGAAAGTGCCAGATGTGGCCTTTATGGCTCAGGTGGTAGAGTGCTAGCTTAAAGGAGCTCAGGGACAGCCTCCAGGTTGAGAGTTCAAACCTCAAGACTGGCCAAAAAAAGGGGGGGTGTGCTGGTGGCTCTCACCTGTAATCCTAGCTACTCAGGAGGCTGAGATCTGAGGATTGCTAATCAAAGCCAGCCCAGGCTGGAAAGTCTGTGAGACTCTTACCTCCAATTAACCATCAGAAAACTGGAATTGGCACTGTGGTAGAGAACTAGTCTTGAGCTGAAGAGCTCTGAGACAGCACCCAAGCCCAGAGTTCAAGCCCTATAACCAAGAAAAAAACAAAAAAAGGAGGGCTGGATGTCTTTCAGGGGGCATATGACACCTAAGCCTTTTAAGCAGAAACACCACTTAGAATCTTTGCTCCTGTTCTCTCTGTTTATAAAATTGTGAATTTTGACCTTTTTGCATAGCAAATAGAGTTGAGTTTAAGTCTTAACAATACGGATGATGCCTCCACATCCTTGGACAGTTTGTGCTTTTCTGATCACGACCACAGCTTCCCCTGGGGAGCAGGGCTCTGTAGGTGTCCAGCTTCCTCTCTGACAAGACAGGAAGTTTCTGGAGAGCAAGAACAGATTTATTTATGTTTGTTTTCCCAACCCCTCCAGAGCTATGGATGGTCCTTGGGATGTGGAAGGGCTTAAGTCAGGCAGGTTGAATTGTGTTATTGAGTAGATAAGCTTGCAATGGGAAATAAACAAACAACAGAAACCAACCGCAGCCCTCCACCCCCACCCATGCCTTGATTCAAAGCTGCTCAACCTGTCACTTGCAGATTAAATCGGCACCACACTGATGGATGTAGATGGGAAGAGCTTTGAGACTCACAGACAGACAAACAGACAGACTCACTGAACTCACACATCCTCCCTGAATCCCAGCAAGGATGGGCTTTTGCTGTCCAGGCTTCTGGGCATGGGCCAAGTGAGCTGGTCAGTCCTTGGCTGTCCTGTAGAGCCTGGATCAGCATTGCTAGGATTCCTCTTCTCTCTGTCCCTCCTGGTTCCTGGATGTAGGCACGATTCCTTCCCTCTTGATCAAGTTTAAACAGTATCTTTAGAGACAACACTTCCATGGCCACTTCTGCTGTGGCTTTGGTCTCTGTCATAGTGATGGGTCGGTTACAGATGCTGTGTAAAGGATGGGTCTCAAGTCTTGTGGCTCCCTTTTCCTGGCTGAAGTTTTACAGGGGAGAGTTTTGCTACCCTGGCTTTTGTTCTGTGTGTGGCATCGGATGGGTAATACTGTGAGGAAGGGAGGCTTCACAGCATCATGTGACTGGACAGTGGAGGCCCAGCTTGCCCAAGCAAAGCAACTCCAAAGGCAAAGAAGGAAAAGAAAAGAGAGAAAGAAAGAAAGGAACAAAGGACAGTGTGAGAGAGCGCAAGAGAGAGGGGGAAAGGAAGAAATGAATGAAGAAATGAAGGAAGGAAGGAAGGAAAGAAGAAGGAATGAAGCTACTTGGAAAGTGCAGATGAGAGGATCACGGTTTAAGGCCAGCACAAGTAAGCCTGGATATCTCAAAGCCCAACTCTCTCTCAAGGAACATCTAGTTTTGTTGGTACACGTCTGTTAATCTCAGCTGCTCAGGAGGTACAGATAGGAGGATCAAGATCTGCTGCAGACCCTGAGCAGAAGAGAGAAAACCTATCTAAAAAATAACTAAAGCAAGAAGGGCTGGAGAGTATAGCTCATCAAATCTCAATATTGCACAAAAATAAAAAATAAAAAGGAATTTACAGAGAACCAGACCAATACATTCCTCTTCTCCTAACCTTCCTTGTGTATCTCCTGGGCACAGTTGGTATCTCTGGCTTCTTAAAGTGTGATCTTCCGGCCCAGGAGCACCAGCACCACCTGGTAACCTTTTGAAATGCAGAATCTCAGGCCCCACGCATAGCTGCTAAATCGAGAGTTTAGCCAGGTACCTCTGGCAGCTCAGGCTCCCAGTCATTGCTACTGAGGAGGCTGAGATCTTTGGATCACATTCAAAGCCAGCCCCAGCAGGAAATCTGTGAGACTGTGATCTGCAGTTGGTCACCCAAAAGCCAGAAGTAGATCTGTGACTCAAGCGATAGAGTGCCAGCCTGAGTGGAGAAAGCTAAGGGACATGCTCAAGATTTGAGTTCAAGCCGCAGTACCAGCATGTACACACACACACACACACAGAGAATTTAACAAGGTTTTTCAGGAGAGACAGCTAGCCAGGATCACACAGGTAACTGCGAGTTCTGATGATAACACTGACCTCCATGACCTTCCATGACCTTAAGACCCAGCTGTCTTTACTTTCAGACAGAAAAACCAACACCCAGAGTCCCTCACTCAGGAAGCCTGAGTGACAAAAAATAGCAAGCACAGGAGTCCCATGTCCTTTGCCCAGTGCGACAAAACCATTTCACTGGTAAACATTTTAGCAATGTCAAGGCGGAAAGAAATTGCCTTGCTAGCAAGCTAGGCCTTTGTGCTACCTTCAAAGAAAACTAATTAAGGGACTTTTTCTTTAAAGTATGTTTGACCCGGACCTTCCCACTTCAGCTTTGGAAGCTGATCGGCTTTGAAAATCTGGTGTGAAGTCCGAATTATTAACACACACACACACACACACACACACACGTGAACAGGAGGTAGGATTTGCTTTAGAACCTTCTGGGAGTGGAGTAGGATTTAACCATATCTCTGTAGAGGGTTTGACAAAGACTGAAGGGGATGGGGGGTGGGCTTAAGCTAGAGAAGGCAGTGTGTGTACGTCTTTGTAAAAACCCACACGGTTCAAACTTGCTACCTTGTTGGAGATTGTCTGAGCTACTAGTTCAAATGACAGAGACACATTTTAAGGGGAAGTACTTTTGTGTTTTTTTTCACTGAGAATGCATAAAACACAATCCACACTGCCTCCCTCTTTAAACAGCTTTGTTAAACAGTCGGCTGCAAGGCAGCGTCTCCCTGGCGGCCCTCCATCCGTCAGGAAATGGTATTTACACGGGCAGGCTTACCTGATGCTCTTGGGTGCCTTGGAAAACATTGCTGCATTCAGCTTCTCATCACGATTGCAGGAATCCGGAGAACACTCCTGGTTTATGTCTCTTCCTTCAGTGCCTGGATGGTGGCTCCGGGAAAAACAGACTCAGCAGAGCCAGAATAGCTCAGCTTCTGTCTTCTAGGATGACTGGCACGGGATGGCCAGGTTGCTAGGATCTAGGGGTTAGGGATGGGGATGGGTGCCTGAGGGGGCTAGTCCTTACCTTCCTCCTTCTCCTCTTCATCACCCAAGTGCACAGAACGGTGTCATGAAAAATGGAACAAGGGGCAAAGCTGGTCTCCCCATGACAATGACAACCATAGTTCTAATTAGCACACATTATTTAATATGTCTCTGGCACCATGTTAAATGCTTGACATAGGTGGTTCAGTGAATTCTTGGGAGCCTACCAAGGGTGGCCCTTCTGTTTGCTAGGCTTATGCTTTACCACTGAGCCATGCCTCCAGCCCTGAGTTTTTTTTGTCAGTTGTGGGGCTTAAACTCAGGGCCTGGGTACTGTCCCTTCCATTAGCTTTTTTTTTTTTTTGTTGTTGTTGTTGTTCAAGGTTAGTGCTCTATCATTTTGAGCCACAGTACCACTTCCAGTTTTCTGGTGATTAATTTGGAGATAAGAGTCTCAAGGACTTTCATACCTGGGCTGGCTTTGAACTGTGATCCTTAGATTTCAGTTTCCCTTAGATGCTAGGATTATAGGTGTGAGCCACCGTTGCCTGGCTAGATCCAGGTCTTGTGGGAGAGGAAAAATTTCATCATGCAGAAAGCAGAGAAGGGGAAGGAGAAGGCCAGATCGCTCATCTTTTAAGACTAAACTCATACCTGAGTCTTGACCCATACTAAGTTCTGGCACATAGTAGGTACTTTTGTGAGCCAAATACAGAATGTATGTTGCTGGTATGATAGAGAGGATAATGGAGGTGGAGTAATCAGCTTTCAGGGAGAAGACGTCAAGGTCCCAAGAAGGGCGGTGAACCAGGTAAGCAATGAGCCTTTGTTTGTGAACCTGACTCAGAGCCTTGGCTTGGACTTAGTGTCAAACTCCTACCCTATGGCTCTGAGCCAGATGGCATTTTAACACTGTTTATCCCACTGTGGGTCAGGACTCAGGCTCTATCTCTAGCAAGCGAGAGAAGCATCTGGGAGACAAATAGCTTTTACCCACTAAAAAAAAAATTAAGCGGTGAGCCAAAGCCAATGCTAGGAGCATTCCTGGCTTGGAGAAGCCATGGAGAGGTTTGATGATTGACTGTTGGACAGAGCAAGAAAGCCTCCAGACCAGATTGTCAAATCCTGCTTGGAAGGGCTTTCCCAGTGTGAGGGTAGGGGAAAGGTTTCAGAACCTGCTTTCTTCCTCTCCTGGTCAGAACTCAAAGCCTGTGGTTTCCACTGTCAATGTAGCTAAATCCCCTCTCCTTTCCATCTGGGTAGAATGGTGGGTAAGCACTTTGAGAGGGAGTAGACTGTGGAAAGGCTTGCTGCTTCTTAGCTGTGTGATCACTGGCAAGTCACTCAACCTCTCTGATGCCCTTCAAGAGGGATAGTGAGCCATTCTCATGGAGTGGTCTTGTGGACTTACTTTGGTGCCTCCTAGACTTCAAAAGCCTGTCATATGCGGAATGCTGGTGGCTTACACCTGTAATCCTAGCTACTCAGGAGGCTGAGAATCACAGTTCGAGCTAGCCCGGGCAGGAAAGTCTGTGAGACTCCTATCTCCAATTAACCACCAAAAAGCTGGAAGTAGAACCGTGGCTCAAGTGGCACCAAAGCTAAGGAACAGTGCCCAGGCTCTAAGTTCAAGCCTGGAACACGCACATGTACATGCACACACATATAAGGGCATATACAGACCCCACCCACCCACACCCATGCACACAAACCTGTCGGTCACTACTTAGGACCGCTCTACTTGACAGTGATCTCTTGTCCACTCCAACCCAGAGCAGAGCCTCCATCCTAACCACTCCTGCCCCCACACTGGCTACTTCCCCCTCCCATTCATCCCCACAGGCCACCTCTCCCTGTAGGTCAGAACATTCTAGTTAATCATTTACTCGGGCTCACAGAATAATATAGGGTCTTCGAGGACATAGCCCTGAAGTTAGGTAAAGGGTGTTCTGGTGATTTCTTCGTGCCTCAGTTTCCTCCTTTGTTAACCTGGTAGAAGGGAGTAGGGGTGCAGGCCTTAGATCTGCAGCAGGCAGAGGGCTAAACACCCTGTAACCGGTGTTAGAGATGTGGGCCTACTTAGGTGGCCTCTAAGACAGCTGGTACCTCACTAACCCTGCCCCAGTCCCCAGGCAGAGCTAGTTCTAGTGCCGAAGGCCGACTTTGCCTTGGTCTCCTGCGGCCTGCAGTCTCTCTCCCAGGAAGGCCCGTCTGAACTCCAAGGCACTATCGGAGGCATCAGGAGCAGCCAGCTTTGCGCACGCCCTGCATTAGCGGCCGCTTCGTTCCCTGCTATCTCCCAAACACTCTCTGCAAGCTCGCTATCCTCCTGAGCCAGTATTATCGCTTCGCCTGTTATCTCCCTCCCTGGAAGGCTGGATGCTTCCTGAACCTCGCTTCCTCGCTCAGTACAGATGATTCCTTATAATGAGCACAATTCTCCAGCTAATCCAGTGCTTGGCTCCCACGGGCCCAGGGCACCCGGTGGGCTTTATCGCAGTCCTCCTCCTCCACTCAGGGTGATGCATCTTCTCATTTCACAAACAGGGAAACTGAAAGCAAGGCACCTGTGGTCTCCTCTGCTTGGTACCTGGTGTTCTCCCTGGACCTCTTCCTATCCCACTTTGCTAAACAACCTCCCTGCTTCAAGACTTTGCACAGCTATTCTACTGCACAGGAACCCTCTTCCTTGACCCGCTGCTCTTCCATTCTACTGAGTCCTCAGCTCTAATGCCACCATCCCAGACCCGACTTCATGCAGAGTTCCAAAGCCCCTCTTTCCCCCAGCATGCTTTCAATGTTCTCCATTGCTATCACTGTCTGAAATACTCTAGTCTCTTCATGGGCTAGGACCTTGACATTGTTGGTGTCTACCAGAATACTTGCTGCTGGACTAATGGCTTACATGGAGACTCACTGTACAGATGGCACAAGTAGCCTGATTGCTGGCCTACGAGTCTACTGCTCACATCTGTCCTCTCCTGGCTGGGGCTCTACCCTGCTTTCCCTCCTGTGCCATATCTGGCATTGGTTCCTTTGCAACCTGGGCTGGAGTGGAGTTGGCTGAGCCAGCATCATGCATGCAGCTGGTGAGCTGCAGAAGCAATCCAGGGAAGAATCAAACTTTTTTTGGTCAGTCATGGGGCTTGAACTCTGGGCCTGAACGCTGTCCCTGCGCTCTTCAGCTCAAGGCGAGTGCTCTACCCCTTGAGCCAGAGCGCCACTTCTGGTTTTCTAGTAGTTTATTGGAGATAAGAGTCTCACGGACTTTCCTGCCTGGGCTGGCTTTGAACTGTGATCCTCAGATCTCAGCCTGAGGTATGAGCCATGGGCGCCCGGCGAAGAATCAAACTATTGACTTCAGGGGGAACTGAAAAGTTGGCAGTGGTCTCAGACTGCATGGAGCAGGAAGGGTGGTGGAAGGATCAGATATGGTCCTGTAGTGGAGGCTCCTTCCCTCCTGTACTGGCTCTGTGCAGAATGTCTGGGCTTGGGAGAGAATTGCTCACTGGGGAGTGGCTGGCATACATGCCCCCCCTCTCCTCCCATCTCCAGATTTATGTAACTGCCCTTGAACACGAGTCTCTGATGGAAATCTGTCGATCTGCTTATCTACTGGGAGTGGGCGACTGAGCAGCCACTATTGTAGTATCACGGGGGAGGTAGAGGCCGATCACCCCCTCTTTGGCTGGAACCCCTCTACCCCCGTGCTGATCTGGCCATGCGATCACTTAGCAGAGAGAAAGGTCTCTGTGCAGCAGTAGTCATGCTTGGTGGCTTAGCAAGCTGGTGCTCCCAGTTCTGAGTTCCTGGGAGGACAGCGGACTGCTGGGCAGGGTGGCCCTGAGTAGCTGGACATTACCAGGGGTGAGCTGAGC
Source organism: Dipodomys ordii (assembly GCF_000151885.1). NCBI lineage: Eukaryota > Metazoa > Chordata > Mammalia > Rodentia > Heteromyidae > Dipodomys > Dipodomys ordii. The sequence continues at coordinate 299,202 of NW_012267247.1, forward strand.
CACGAGTCCTGTGATGGACCAAACTCCAGAGCATGCGCCTAAACATTCCCATCCCTACATTGGGTCTCTGGAGGCATTTGTTCACTCTGCAGATACTTACATGGAGGCCCTATCTATAGCACTGAATGCACAAGATCCTGCCCTGAGCAACCCAGCAGGGAAGACGGGACTCATACACATCCCTCTTGAGTTCCAGACACAAGCCACATAATCATCTGCCTTAATCTCACAGCCTAAAGGAGTGAGTGTGATGAACTCTCTTTTACAGAAGTGAAAAAAATCCCAGAGGGAAAGAAGGGAGTCTGCTACCTCA
>NW_012267247.1:307488-393557 GCF_000151885.1 Dipodomys ordii
CCCGTCGGTTGTAGAGCCTGAACTCTGGGCCTGGGCGCTGTCCCTCAGCTCTTCAGCTCAAGGCTAGCGCTCTACCACTTGAGCCACAGCGCCACTTCTAGCTTTTTTGCTTATGTGGTGCTGAGGAATTGAACCCAAGGCCTCATGCATGCAAGGCAAGCGCTCTATCACTGAGCCACCATCCCAGCCCCATGATCTGTTCTTTTGCCTGTAAGTCTCTCTATATTACTTCATTTATTTTTAAAATTTTGATGCCAGTATTAGGGCATTGAACTTGGAGCCTTGTGCTCTCAGTTTTTTTTTTTTTTATTAAGGATGGTGCTCTACCACTGGTGCCACACCTCCATTTCCTTCTCTTGTTTCTTTGTCTCTCTCTGTCTGTCTCTGTCTCTCTCTTTTGAGTCCTAAGTTGTACTACTCATTCCTCCTCCTCCTTTCTTTTCTCAAGTGTTGTAAAACCTTCTAACTCTTCCCCTTCTAACCCTTCTCCCCTCCAGGCCCTTCATTCAATATAGTGACTTCTGTCTTGATGTGTAAGGAGGAGTGAGCCACCCTGCTATGTGTTATTTGTCTCCTTCCACATCAGTGCACCCTGAGATCTTCAGGGGCAGTGCCAACCCCTCTGCACCACCAACTCCCTGCCGTGGATGCTCAAGGCCTCGTCCCCTTTGGCCTGGCTCCGTGAGTCTCCCCTGCCTCCCCTCTGCAGGAAGACTCCCTTGCATTCTCTCTGTACTAGCACCTTGATGATTTGCTTCTTGGGAAACCATGATGGGTAATTTCAATACAGATGTGTTGCCGACATCTGTTTTCCATCTTTATCTCTGAAAGATAAGCTCTGGTGACTTTGCCTGGTTTAAGGCCACATCCCAGCCACCTCGGACAGTTCGTTGAGTGGCTGACTGACTAGATGGCTCTGAGGACTTGGGGACGCATGTATATTGCTTTGTGAGATCGACAGATCTGCAGGCATGCAGATCCCCCCTGGGGGAAGCACCTCCTCCTGTCTTTTTAGGTTGCTGGGTGGTTTTGAGTATTTTCCAAGTGCAGAGCTAGGCCCACAATCCATACCTGGCTCACCAGAGCCTTCCTCCTCTCTTCTGGCAGTGGACCAGGGTCCAGGCTTTTCCAGGAGGGACTCAGACCTGGGATATTTGCTGCAAAGTAGTCGGATATAAGCCTGTTGTCGCCTGTGGAAGTCTGTCTGGGAATGATGCCCACACAGAGGGAAGGTGATTAAGAGATGGAGAGAGACAGATTCCTGACATCACTGCTGTACCTGGATCCAGACATGCCTGAAGCTACCACTAGATTTTCCAGCTACACTAGCCAATATGTTTTTTTTTTTCTTCTACTTAAGCCAATTGAATTCTAATTTCTTATTATACCTGGAACAATCCTCATTAACACAGGTTGGGAGATGTCATAAATCATCTTTCTATCCTCGTTTAGCATCTAACAAAGTCTGGCATACAGTAGATACTCAGTAAGTGTTTAGAGGGGATAGATGACTGAGAGCAATGTCTGGGGTGAATAGTATCTCGTTCACCAAATATTGTTTTTTGTTTTTCTCTCCTGGTAGGTGTTTGGTATGCAAGTAATGAATATGGATTGATCCCAATTAGATGGGATTTATTTCTCCTGTCTTCCTCCTCCTTGTCCTCCTTCCCCCTACTCCTCCTCATCTTCCTTTTCTTCTTCCTTATTCTTCTGTTTTTCTTTCTTCTTATTCTCCTCCTCTTCCCTTTCTTCCTATTTCTTCTCCTTATCTTCCTCCTCTATTAATTTTCCCTTGGCAGAGGACACTGCCCTCACTCCCAATCCCTCAAGACTCCCAAGTTTTTATCCTCTTCTTCTTTCAGTTAGTAATCACAGTGTTTCTCAATATATCATTCAGCAAAGGGCAAATGTCCCAAGTCTCAACATAATGTAGGAAGCTATTCACTGCACCAACTTGTCTATACATGTTCACATTGCTCTTCAGAGGGGGAAAAGAAGCAAGGCACCTGGAAAACTTCCCCAGTTACTGCCTTCCTCCTTATGGCCTTGGAAGGAGGACATAGCACCCTGGAAAGAGCAGCTATGATGAGAAAGCTCTTTGTCCTTTGGGTCCTCCATTATTGGATGTGGACCAGCCATTTAAAAGAAAACTTCAGCATCCCAGATTTCAAATGGAAACAAAAATAGAGAAAACAATACAACAATTCACCATATACTAATCAACCAGCCTCAAGAAATTCACAGCCAGGGGCCGGGAATGTGGCTTAGTGATAGAGTGCTTGCCTATCACGCATGAAGCCCTGGGTTTGATTCCTCAGCATTACATAAAAACAGAATAAGCCAGAAAAGGTGCTGTGGTTCAAGTGGTAGAGAGCTTTCCTTGAGCACAGAGAGACTCAAGGATAATGCCCAGGCCCTGAGTTCAAGCCTCAGAACCAGCAAAAAAAAAAAAGAAAAAAGAAAAAAAAAAAGAAAAGAAAGAAAGAAAAAAAAGAAAAAGAAACTCAGGGCCAATCCTACTTCATGTATATACCCATCTACTTTCCCCTGGCTACTCCTAGAAAATCTAGAAGTGAGTTCATCTAGAATGATGTTAAGTATATCATTCTAGATGGAAACTTGTTGGGATGCATTTCTAGATGATAAGATTCTGTTCAGGATGTAACTGAAATACCATCATGTCTCTGTGCTAGGCTGTTTCAGTAACGATCTTCAAGAAGCCCTGACTCTCGCTGATGCTTGCCATATCGCATCCTACATTTACTCTGGGCTTGTGAGGTGACTTACTTTGATCCATGGGACAATAAAATATATCTATACAAGGCTGAGGCTCGAAAGCACCCCACCTCCTTTTACTGGTTACGATGAATGCTTTACTACTGTGTGCAATGGAAAGACTATCCTCCTAGAATGAGAAAGCAGATATGACGGATGGATGGATGGATAGATAGGTGGGTAGATAGAAAGAAAGAAAGAAAGGCTTGCATGCTTGTATGGATAGATGGATGGAAAGATGGATGGATGGCAGATAGATAGACATAGATGATAGATAATTGAGGCATTTCTGTTGAGACTGTATATATATATATATATATATATATATATATATATATATATATAGTTGATTTAATACACTAAATTTTGGGGTTGTTTGTTGTGCAATAGTAGCTAATTGATACATATGCCAAAAAAATAGGGGGGAAATCCAGGCACTGGTGGCTCATGACTGTAATTCTAGCTATTCAGGAGGCTGAGATCTAAGAATTTCAATTCAAAGCCAGTCCAGGTAGGAAAGTCTGTGAGGCTCTTGTCTCCAGTTAACTACTAATAAAGCTGGATGTGAATCTGTGGTTCAAAGTGGTAGAATACTAGCTTTGAGTACAAAAGATCTGAGACAACATCCAGGCCCAGAGTTCAAGCCCCAGGATGGGTATGCACACACAGAAGAATATTAATTCATTAATATCAAGTACCTAATCCTATTAAAATGTCCATGATTTTCTCTTAGACATTTTTCTTACAGTTATTTTCTTATTTCTGTGCCGATAAGGATGATACATTTTTTAAAGAAAAAAAATATGTTACTAGGGTTTAAACTCAGGACTTCATGCTTACCTGGGCAAGCTCTCTACTGCTTGAGCCATGCCTCCAGCTTAAGGTCTATAAGTTCTGATTGATGGATACATCTTGTTTTTTTTGTCATGGGACTTGAACTCTGGGCCTGGGCACTGCCCCTTAGCTCTTCAGCTCAAGGCTAGTGCTCTACCACTTGAGCCACAACGCTACTTCTGGTTTTCTGGTGGTTTATTGTAGAGAAGAGTTTCACGGCTTTTCCTGCCTGGGCAGGAAATAGCTAGGATTATAGGTGTGAGCCACCAGCTCCCAGCTTGGATACATCTCTTAAGTCACCCTTAGACAATAGTTTCCACTTTCAATATTTTCCTCCCATCTCTTTGTCCTTATCCTGCAGATTTTCCTACAATCTGATTTTGCTAAATGCTTCAGTACCACTTAATGGGCTGCTCTGTCCCTAAATTTCCTGTAACTGGGCAGCTAGATAAATTGGGAGACATGATTGAGTTAGGGCTTGATTCATTGTAGTCAGGGACATTACCTGGGCAGCCTGGGCTTGTCTAGCTAAACATATCTGTGTGTATTTGTCTTTCCCACATCTACCAACTCGTTAGTTGTCATGAAATTTTCCAGCAATTACTCATCCTTTACTTACCACTGATTACTTATGATTATTTATCATTTATCAAGACTGCAATATTCCTATTCAAATTTCCTCATAAATTATTTGGTTACCCAGTGGTATCATTTGTATGGAAAGGGAAGGATTTGTGTTTGATTCTATCTATTATTTCCTGGCTTTCAAAATTATGAGCGATTTCCCCAGCATGCTTCAGAGGCCACCAATGAGGCTTGTTTTTCACATATCATAATAAACTCATGGATTTAAGTGTTTTGATATATTTTAATAGAGTGTAGTTACTGTCTTCACTGATGGTTAAATAACATGGTTTTTGACCAGGGCAATGATCATTTTTCACCCCAACTCAGAAATATTTTCTAATGGTTAATAGTTTCCTTGTTTCTGGCTTTAAAATGCTCCAGTTTATTTTGAGCTTTTAAAATTTTTGGTTTTATTTATTTAATAATTAATTAATTAATTATACTGTTCTGGGGCTTCAACTCAGAGCCTGGGCACTGTCCCTAAACTTCTTTTACTACAGGCTAGCGCTCTACCACGTTAGCCACAGTGCCATTTCCAGCTTTTTCTGAGTAGTTTACTGGAGAAAAGAGTCCCATAGACTTTTCTTCCCCAGGGTGGCTTCTATCCACTGTGATCCTCAGGTCTCAGCCTCCTGAGTAGCTAGGATTACAGGCATGAGCCACTTAATTTTTGGTTTTAGAATGGGCCTTTTCTCCAAAGGTATTTGGCGCTTTTTGACCCTGTCACACAAGATGTTTCATAGTTTTGAAGGATGACAGCAAAGGCTTTGAGAAACATTTGTTGAAATAGGAAGGCTAAGAAATTTCCAAGAAGTCCAGTTCCTTAGTATAGACAGATGTTCTCCCTGGAGATAAATTGGAAAATTTCAACCAATAGCACGACATGATAGCATTTGCAAAGAAATGTTGGTTAAGGAGAGAGGCTATTTCTTGGTGAGCCATTGTTTCCCATTGGGAAAAGCTAGAAGAAACCTAACTTTTGTTGACAAAGGAGAAAAATGAAATGTGACTTTAGCACAGGTTGATTCCATATCCCAGGAGATCTGAAGATGCCCAGTACAGGACTTGTGATCTAATCTCTGGGGTAGAGGAGCTTTGAGTTGAGTCACAGGGTACCCTGGAGAGGCTCAGTTGTATCTTTGAGAGCAGAAACACCAGGGCTCCCCCATGCCTGGTTAGAATCCTGCTTATATTACTACAGTTTGAGTGATTGCCTTTTCTCATAGAAGGAGTGGAAGAAACCAAACAGCTTCAGACACATTTTGAGAACAAAATGATGAATGCCTGCAGACATGTGGTGACAACCTATGTCTCTCGGCCTGGGCTGTCTCCTTTTATTTTCTACATTCTTGCTGGGAGCTGTACTACTCTCAGACTTTTTCCATTTGGTTCTTTCTCAGAATCAATGTTTGGCTGGCACAGGTGGCTCACGCCTGTAATCCTAGCTATTCAGGAGGCTGAGATCTGAGGATACATGGTTGGAAGTCAGCCACGGCAGAAAAATCTCCGTGAGACTCTTATTTCCAATTAACCACTCACAAACTGGTAGTGGAACTGTGGCTAAAGTAGTAGATACTAGCCTTGAGAAAAAAAGAGCTCAGGGACAGTACCCAAGCATGAGTTCAAGCCCCATGACCGAAAAAAATATGTTTGTGTCAAAAAGCCTGGTCATTCCTTTCAGGGGATCTACATTGAGCAGGGGCCATGTGAAACATTTATCCAGTGCTTCTTTATTCCTAAAGTACGTCCTTAGGATCTCATGGCTCTTGATGGGACTGGAGGCATAAACTGATCTGGGTATTTCCTGATCTCCTACCCTACAGGATGGTGGTGATGAACTTGGCCATGTTGGCCTTAGTGATTATAGAGAACATTTGCTGAGAGATGTCTAGGCATCATGCTTTGCCCTAAGTATGATATATGTCATTCTTATGAGCAGTATTTATCTTCTGACCACCATGATTTCTCTTCTAGGTGACACAGTGACTTTGTAACTGGGCTTCCTCACTTCATGGCTGCCCTGATGTCCATTCTTCACAATCTCTCTTGGGGAAATCCTTGGAACACAACCAACCCAATCAGGCCATTCATTGTAGGCTTTCAACCATGTTTTATCTTGTTCTGAGTAAGAGATAAGTCAAGGGCAAAGGTCCTTGGGTCCCTTCCAATCTACCTCTCACTCTTTCTCTGATCTTGCCTTTAGTCTTCTCCATCCACGTTTGCCACACCAACCTCTTGGGTCGTCTTTAAGTCTGTCAAGCATGCTTCTGCTCAGTCTTTGCCTATGCCAGGCTCTTTACCTGCATTGCTCTCCTCTAGCCCATCTCTCACTTTCTTCTGGTTTCTGTTCAAATATCACCTTGTTGGCAAAGCCTTCCCTGATATGGTGTATGAAATTGTGTCCCCCATCCTGATGTTTTTCTACCCCTCTATCTATGTAGGATTTCCATCGCTTACCACCTTTCATTGCTTCTCCCTCATGATCACCTGTTTCTGCTGCCTGCAATTAGAACACTATGGCCAATAGAAATGGTTATCTGTATCTCAAGGACATGACAATGACCGGCAAACAATAGCCAATCATTACATATGTGTGATGAATGAATATTAACTCATATCACAACCTAAGCAACTCTCAAAGCTAGCGGAGAGACGTATCCAGTTTTACAATCAAGAAGAAGCCAAGACAAAGCTCTTTAACCGTCTGCTTGTTCAAGATCACATAGCAGGTAAGCGAGAAGATGGATTGGCCTATCTAGCTGCCAAATGGGCACCAACGTTGAGAATCTACATGTCAGGCCCAGTCTTTCTTTATCTCCTTGGTGCTCTGGCACTTTTTAAGGGTATTCTTTCCTCCTTAGAACAAGTTCATTCCCATCTGAGGTTCTGGGTGATTTGTGTCTGCCTCTCTCCCTAGAATTCAGGCTGGATAAGTAGAAGGCAACTGGAGGTTCCCTTCAGGTCATGGTGAGAAGTTGTTTCCAGCTGCATGTGCTGGCTTCCTGCAGCTTGAACCTCTCAGGCTCTCCCAGCAAGGGATCTCCATCATCACAGACCCATCTGCTTCTGATGGTACTAGTTCAAAGATAAATGATGTACAAAGGGAGACAAGGCAGCCTGGGCCATTTTTTCCCCTCTATCTCTGGAACCACTCCCCATCTCTATTCCAGAGACCTGAGAGGCACAGAGGTGGAGGGAAGAGGAGCCCTACGTGGCTATCATGTTAACTGGATGTCACCTTTTTACTTTTTTTTTTTGGTAGTACTAAGTTTGAACTCAGGGCCTCACACTTGCTAGGTGAGCGCTCCATCACTGTTATTATGGCCATTTTAAAATTTTATTTTATTCAGCCATGTTTGCTTTACTTTTTTTTTGCCAGTTCTGGGGCTTGAACTCAGGGTCTGGGCACTGTCCCTGAGTTTCTTTTGCTCAAGACTAGCACTCTACCACTTGAGCAATAGCACCACTTCTGGCTTTTTCTGTGTATGTGGTACTGAGGAATCAAACCCAGGACTTCATGCACACTAGGCAAACACTCTACGTCACATTCTCATCCCTTACTTTAACTTTTTAGTCCTGTCAGACAGTCTCTCACTTTTTTTTACCCAGAGTTGGGTTTGGATAGCAATCTTCCCTCATATGTCTCCACATAACTTAGATGACAAGTACATGCTACCACACCCAACTTGTTTACTGAGATTGAGTTTCAATAATTTTTTTTTTGTCAAGTTGGCTTTGAATCTCAATCACCCTGTTACTGCCTTCCATCTAGCTTGGATTTCAGGTGTGAGCCATCATGCCCCGCTGATGCTGCTGTTTTTAAACAGTGCTATGTCAAAATGGCCTTGCTAACACTTTTTCCCCCTCCATTAAAAAATTAGTTTTAGATATATCCTGAAAATAAATTTTACATTTTTGTGGTCAATAGTTCTGTAGGTTCCGACAGATGCATAATGTCATGTCTCCACTATCAAAATCGTGGTGCCGACTATCCAACCCCATCACTTTCCAGAATTCTCTGAGCATCCTTTTGCAGAATACCCACCCACACATCCTTTGAGTGTCTACTACACTCATATCTACCATCACTCATAACTACTCCAGCACTTTGCTGCTTTTTGTGTGTGTGTGCAGAATTATACAAAAGGAAGCATATCACACACAGCCTTTTGGGTCAGCTTCTTCAATGTAGTCACATGCACTTGACACGCACTTGTGTATTATTCCTGTCTCAATGGTTCCTTACTTTTATTGTGGAGTAGTTTCCATGTATGGATATACTGCAGCTTCATTTTCTTATTCCAGTTGATCCCTACTCCTCCTACCTTTTTTGTCAATTATGAAAAAAACTACTGCCAGTCTTGTGCAGATTTTTGGGTGAATGTAAGTTTTATTTTTTTTGGATAAATATACACCTAGGCACAGGATTTCTGGAGCAGGTGACAAGTACATGTTTCAGTCTAAAAGAAACTAATAATCCTCACCAAGACTTCATACCTTCTAAGTATATTCATATTCTTCTAAATCTTTGCAGTCATTTTCATGGCCTATGACTTAAGATTGTATATTCTCTTGTATATTCTTATTTGTATTTGCTGTATCTTCATGGTTGATATGCCCAAATGCCTCTGTAACAAAGATGTTTTTCTTTAGCCAGGTACCAGGGGCTCACACCTGTAATCCTAGCTACTGAGGATGTTGAGATCTGAGGATCACAGTTCAAAGCCAGCCTGTATAAAAAATCTGTGAGGCTCTTATCTCCAATTAGCCACCCAAGAAAATAAAACAGAAGAGGAGAGCACTAGCCTTGCGAGAAAAAGCTAAAGGAGAGGGCTTAGGCCCTGAGTCCAAACCACAGTGCTGGCACACACACACACACACACACACAAGATAAAAGATGTTGCTACTTTTATTTGTGTTAGTTTGTCAAGTATCCCCAGAATTTTGCTCCCTTGTCTGGGGAGCCCAGGGCAGAGCATCATTTTAAAGATGCCCCAGAACCTTTTGCTAGGCATTGAGAAGGCTCTTGGGTGTGTGTATTATCTAGAACTAGGAACCACAGAGGCTTTTACTTTTACTAGCTGAGAAAATTCTTCAAGGCTATCTAGTCTAATCCAATTCTCTGCTTTGTGGCAGAGATGTCTCTGCTTCTCAGAAATAAGACAACTGAAGCCCAGAAAGGCTTAAGACCTTCCATTTAGAAGGTTGATGAAGTAGATCAAGACCTTATATCATCTAACTTCATTTCTAAAGCTCCTAAGCTCTTGGAACAGAAGACCTTGAGTGTAGTGGTGTAAGATGTGGCCCTCATTCCTGGAAAATTTGGAAGAGAACTGGAAGCAAGACAGGGATATTTGAGGTTGCATTTCTGGGTTGCTGAAAACCCTGGAGGGCACAGAGAAGAAAGATGGCGTTGATCATGCCAAGCCTCAAGGAGGAAGGACACTCGGGTCCAGCTTAGCTGTGAAGTCTAACTTTCTCATTGGTTCCTCCATGGCTGTGTGGATTCCATCTCATCTGGTGCTCTATACCCCTCTCTATTCCTATCTGGCAGTAAACCCAGACATCTATAGGGCTCATAATGAGTTTTGGTTGGCAAATCTGTACCCTATTTTCTGGAATTCTGGCAAGGGAGTTCTTTGGTGACACCGCCTCCCCCCATACACACCCCATTCCAAACTCAGCTGCCAGAGCTGAAATCCAGCAAGCAGCTTCTCAGATTTGCTTCTAGTTGAAATCAATATTTGCTGAGAAGAATGCATCTTAATTTCAGCGGCCAGTTCTCCGGGCGAGAATTGCTCTAAAACAAACCTCCAAACCCACAGACTTAATGCGTCCTAGTTCAGTTGTTTAGTAAATCTCTCTGTACAGAGGAGAAAAATCCATTAGCTGGCAGGGGCCAGGGTGGATGGGTGTGTGTGGGGAGGGGTAGAGGAGGTAAGGTATAACAAGAAAGCTCCATGAAGGCTTCAGAGGTGGAGATGGGACCAGGCCTCAGAGCCCAGAGGACCCAGGCTCATCCTTGGGTGCAGGCCAAGTCTTCTCTAGCCAGCTGCTGCAAGCCTTCAGGTCCAGGCTCCATGCTGCTGATGGAATGAATGGGAAGTGACCTGACACCCCTTCCCCAGTGCCTGCCTGGGGAAGTGTTTTCTAACTGCCCATGGTCCTATTCTAAGTCTACAAGAAGGCAATCGATTTTCTTTTCAAGCAGGACTAGGGGAAAGCAACCATTTACCCCAGAACACAGACCTTAATGAATCCATGAAACCTAGGAGGTCACTCTGATTACATCTTCCCTGACAGCCCAGCCTGGCTCCTCACCCCAAGCACTCAGAGGACTAAGCTAGGAGGTTTGGGGAGTCAGATTTCTTCCCCTGCACCTTGCACTCTGCTGAGTCAGGCTGTGTCTTGGAGCTTTTCTACCTGGAAGGCAGGCGGCCTGGGCCTAGGTCCAACCCTGAGTGCATTAGGCACAGGCAACAAGAATCTGAGGGGAGAGCCGAAGGCTCCTGTCTCCAGTAGTCTGAAACAGAGTCCAACCTTTCCCCTTTCAAGCCATGTGTATGTCTTGGTAGAAGACCTAACTTTTCTGAATCTCCATCCTTTAAGAATTCCTATAGGAGCTGGGCGCTGGTGGCTCACACTAATAAGCTATTCAGGTGGCTGAGATCTGAGGCTCGTAGTTCAAAGCCAGCAGCAAAGTCTGTGAGACTGTTACCTACACTAAAGCTTACTCAGAAAACTGGAAGTGGTCATGTGGCTCAAGTGGTAGAGCACTCACCTTGTGCTGAAGAGCTGAGGGACAGATCCTAGGCCCAGAGTTCAGGCCCCATGACCAAAAAACAAAAACAAAAGAATCCCTATAGGGCTCTCAGAATTCTGGGTTATATATTTAGCCTACCAGAGGCGTAGATGGTGGGCAAGGCAGGGTGCCACACTATCACTTCTGTGCCTTAACTTTCTTATCTCTATAATGGGTTGAATAACATTGGTCTCACAGGACCGAGAGGGGGAAGGAGGATCCCAGTAAGGCTTGGAAATAAACAGTGGTAGTAGAGGAGGGTCCTCTGTGGTCAGAGGCAGCAATCAGAAGCAGGATCTCTTGGGGAAAGCAGGTCCTCCCCTCCCAGTCCCCCTTGGCTCCCCCCTCCCGCCCATTCTTTGCCTCTCATGGTGTCTGAGCATCCTGGGCTTTAAGCTCTGAGTCAGGACCTTACATGTCTAGCTTACCTCCTACACTCAGAGAGTAACAGCGACTTTCCTGGCGGCATCAGCCAGCTGGAAAGAGTGCAACCTTCACTCTGGGGCTCTAGACCCCAGGTCCTCAGCCTTTCCCCTCATGCTCAGTTCCAATCTTTGTCTTTCAGCTGACCCAGGGGAGATAGGGTGGGGTGGAGGATGTGTGGGGGGAGTGGTAAGAAAGCCAGCCAAGGTGGAGTTGATAAAGGAAGAGGGAGGGAGCAGAGAGGAAGAGGTATTTTTACCTTGAATTATTATTTATTAAATGTCACCACGGCTTTGGCTTCACAGCACTTGGGATCCAAGTAGACAAATCAATGAAAATAATTATAGTCAACATCCTGCCTTCCTCCTTCTCCCCTCCCTTACCCCCTCAGCTTCCTGGGCTCTCTGAGAGGTTGCTACCTCAGTCTGTACTCCAGCCTTGGGGGATGTGAAGAGCAGGGTGGTGACCCCTCCAACCTGGACCTTTTCTTCACTGGTTTGCAGGCAGCTCAGACTGGTTGGGGCTGGAATCCTGGAAGAAGGGCCAGTCTTATAGCAGCAGCATCAGAGAAAACAAGGCAGAGGTGAGAGAGAGAGAGAGAGGAAAAAGAGAGAGAGAGAGAGACAGACAGACAGACATATAACTCTTTCAGGGACTTAAAAACTAGGAAAGAGGCTTTTTTTAATTCTTAGAAGCCATTTATGGTTTAAAAATGAAAGCTTCTAACAGTTTTTGTATTTTGACTCAGGTGATAAGATTACTTAAAGCCACAAGAATGATGTCAGCTGGAGTTATCCAGCCAGCCAGCCATCTATCCACCCATCATCCATCCATGGTGGTGGGTAGGTGACCCTGTCTACATAGCCTTTTCCACCCTTGAGAGCTGTGATTGCTCCTTCAGGTAAGGACCCCTTTGGTTACCTGTCTTAGGTACTTCCTTATTCCCAGGGCTTCCCAGGGCTCATATCTTCGCAAGTGAACATCTCGCTAAACCCCTCGAGGTGGTTCCCATGTCTGCCAGCTACTGGCTTTGTGCTGGGACCCACCTTGGCTGATTTCCCATGTGACCTGAGTCACCAGTTTGAGCCTCAATTTCTCCCTGGTTACAAGAGGGTGGGGGGCGCAGGATCAGCTTTTTGTGGTTGTTGGGAGGTTGAAGAGGAAAGATGACTTGCCAGAGTTGGCTTTGCTTTCGGAGGGGCAGAGCTGGGAGACTAAACCAGGGCTGTTTAGACCTAAGCCCGGCCTTCTCACTGTTTGCTGGGATCTGGGGTTCCTGGGTGGTGGCACAGAGGATCACAATAGCGAACTCAGTGTCCACCCCAGCCTCCTGGAGGCCTCCTGGCCAGGATGTGGTGGGTGCCTAGCACTCCTTGCCCTGGTGAGGGCTCAAGACCCATCAGCATGACTTTTCCCAGGAGAATCTGTTCTGACTCTGTAGTGGTGATGGAGAAACACACCCCTTAAAGATATCTGATGTCTTTAAAGAAGTCACTGTCAGTTTCCTTTCAGACCAAGCAGATGGAGAACATAAGGAGAAGAGGAGACGGGATTTAATGAATGATCCTTGGAGTGCCGGATGCTTTGTAAATGAGCTCTTTCCCTTTTCTCTCCCGACAAGCAGTACAAGATGTTGGGCTCTTCAACTGATTCTGGGTAAAGAAACCGAGGTGCAAAAAAAGTTAAACAAGTAAGTTAGAGCAGGGGAAGGACAATGTCAATCCTGGGCTCTCAGGTGCTCAGCCTTGCCCACAATACAAGGCCAAACAGGAAAGCAATCATGGGCTTTATCTGCTCGGCAATCTGCAGCCGTTCCTGAATCTGTTGGGGGCTCAGGTTCATCATGTAATTTCTCTCTCTCTCTCTCTCTCTCTCTCTCTGTCTCTCTCTCTCTCTCTCTCTCTCTCTCCAGTATCTTCCACGTTATTCTTCTCTTCAGCCTGGAGTATAGCAGAGCAAAACAGGAGCTTGCTTCCCCTCACCTGCTCTGGTCCTTACCTCCTGGCCCCTTGTTACTGCCTCAGCCAGGCATCTGTCCCCATTAGACCCTGTCCAGCAGAGACCAGCCAACCAGTGGCCTCCTGGTTGGTGGTTTCCATAGCAACTCGGGAACTCCTACCTTCAGCATCACTCATTCACTCAACAAACGAAACCAGGACCAGATGTGCCAGGTACGAGTCTAGGTACTGGAGATAAAGCAATGAGCAAAAACAACAACAACAAAAAACCTCCCTGCTCTCAGGTTGCTCATACGGTTCACATCCAAGTGGGATGGTGGCTGTAAAGAAGTCTAAGGTAAGGAGTCAGTGATCAAGAGGAGAAGTGAGAGAGGGGAGAGATTAGCATTGAGAAAAGGGGGTAGGGTGGGACAGCCACCTCTGCACTATTTGCTACGGGAGGCCATCTTCCTTGTCCTTCCAGCTCTTTCTGCTCACCTGATTTCCTTGGCTCCTGGACCATTTCTTGGTCTTAGGGGATCCCTGACCTTGTTCATCTTTCCTCCTGTAGGTGTTGACTGTCCCTTGGCTGTTGATGGCCCTGCCCTTCCAATTCAGTAAGAATACTTACATTCCCTGAATGTAAGCATTGAGATCCCCATTGCTGCTCCTGACCTCCACGTGTGGTGATTCATCTGTCTTTGTCCCTTCAAGCACACCTCGGCCTCCATCCACAGTAGAGTGGAATTTGAATCTGGTCTTCAGGATGTAGAACCTCCTTGTCCTGTAGCTTTGTGGACAATTCAGCCTTCAGCTTTTTTTTTTTTCCTTATATCAGAGGCCCTGGGTAAAATATCTGCGCCACCTGGCACCATGCTCCTGAATTTGTGGGAATACCCTTCTGTGTGCTGAAGGATGTCCAGGTGTCTTCCTTGTCTACCCAGCAGCACCCTCTCTGTAAGCCCCAAACACATACGTCAGTATTTCCCTTTCACAGCTCAGGAACTATAGATCAAGTGCGGCCCTCCTGTCTTGTTGGATTTGAGAGATCTGGTACTTGGGGCGTTGGGGAGGGGTTGAGACAATTTTAGCAGCTACTTGCCAAAGAAACAAGCAGTTCCCTGAAGGGTGAAGTAGAGCTCACTGCGCCAAAAAAGCCGGGATTCTCAACTCATCCTCCAAAGGAGAGGAATTAGGTGCACACATAGACAATCCTGTGGGAGTGCTGGACTGCACAGGTCAGACTGAGCAGACTGAAGTTCTTATTGGCCCAGGGGACTAGAGAGAGCCTGCCTCCCAATCAATCCTATTGGGGGAGGAGGTGAGCTGACCCCCACTAACATTCATCCATTCTCCTGTTAAGACCACTGGCTGCCTATTGGAGCAGCATGAGGAACGAAAACAGAACCCCAAGCAAAACATTCCACTGCAAGCTGTGGAGGGAAAGAAAATATGCCATAGCAATGCATATTAAGTATATCTGACACTGTGTGCAATATATTTTCAATGCCAGGCAACTTGTTAGCTTCCTAATATGTATATTCTGGGATGTTTGCAAATATGTTACAACTGCTCTCAGCAAACAGCTCGGCAGGCATGCTGGAGAAGTTCCCCGGTTAAAAGCTGATGCTGCTTCTGGCTTTTCAAATCCAGCACCTTGGGTGGGTGGGTGGGTGGCTACTAGAGCAGCTCATTTCATTATCAGCCTTTCTTTATCACAGAGTGACAGTCAATAGATGGACAGACATGCCTGCTCAGTTTTGACCTATGCAGTCCTCTCCGCTCAGGCTGTCTGTCATAAGATCCTGCAGTATTGGGGGCCCATCCTATGGCAAAGAGAATTGAGGTCCCCGGAGGAGAGGCTCTGGCTGAGGCCACTGGTGCAGGAGATGGCAGAGGTAGGGTCTGGTTTGTATTCTGTATGTTCTGATGGGCAGTCAAGAGTTCAGGGAAGAGGCTGCACCCATCACTCCCCCTACTCTCCCTACCCATCCTCAACCAACCAGACCAGAAATCTGAGAAGGAAGGAAGAGAAGCACCCTTTTCTCAGGCCCCAGGGTGGGCAAAAGCCTCTGTCTTGGTCTCTGTTCTCCCCTGAGCTCACCACATTACAGAGAAATGGGTGCAGGCATTGCCCATCAGCCACAAGTAAGCTGTGATAAGGGTTCGAAGTCCAGTACTACCAAGGCCACCTAGAGATGCCCCAATTTGGCCTAAGGAACAGAGCCTGGGGACTCACCCCAATCAAAGGAAATCCCCAGCCGGCCCTGGCTTTATAATCTGACTGCAGATCTTGACTGGGTAACAGGCCGGGTCATTTTAATTTTCCAGAAGCTTTGGACTTTCCTTTGGATTCTTAATCAGATAAGGGGATCTGTGTGTGTGTGTGTGTGTGTGTGTGTGTGTGTGTGTGTATGTGAGACTCATAGTGGTATCTGAGCTCCTTTCCTCTCTTCCCATCTCCTTTCCTCTTCTCTCTTCCCCCCTCCCTTCCTCTCATCTCCTCTCCACTTCTTTCTTCTCTCTCTCACCCCTTGCCCCCCATAATCACTTCCCATCTCTTCCAGAATGTTTAGTGGCGTGTAGACCTGAGGATGGAAGGGTTTCGTCGGGAAGCAGGGCCGGCCTGTGTCTCCTCTTCCTGTTGCTTTGCAAATGCTTTTGCATTGGAGACAGAGCATTTTGGGGGAGGGAAGGGACCATCCCCCCACCCCTCTGGTAAAGATATTTTTGCCAAACACATAACACCATAGCTCAGGGCTGCCTGCGCTCAAGGAGCAGCATGGAGCTGAGGGGAATGAGTGCCTGGAGAATTAGAGGAGGAGGAATGGCGGGGGGCTGGTGACAGTGCCAGGGGAGAAAGCCTAACCGAGCATCTCCATCAGCTTATGCCCTAATACTTGCTAGAAAGCTCTTGTCTTGCCTTGCAGCCTGTCTCCCTGAGGAAGCTCAGTTGGGCTGGAGCCAGCCATCTGTTGTCTGGAGCCCCCAGCCCCCTCTTGCCTCTGATGGCTACTGGCCCCCCTGATAGTGGGCATTCTTCTCGAGCAGGGGCCTGGCCCTTGAGATGAAGGTTCAGCTGGTAGTGGCGGAAGGGGAAACAAGGGTTAATCTTTGTTGTATCCTATTCTTGTGCCCCATTCATCTGGGCACCACTGTGCCTGGCAGGGTGCTTTACAGACGGCAGGTACTTTATAAATGTTTGTGGTTCCAAACAGAAATTAAAGGCTGGACCGGTCACCTGAGGCTTTCCAGCCCTGAGAACCCTGGGTCTGATGATGTGTGCTGATGTGATCACAGCATGGGGCACTAGGAAGAAGAATAAATCAGAAGTGAGGTGGACAGTCTATGCTGATCGGCTCCTGTCCCAGGTCTTCTGAAGAGAGCCACTCTCTACGGAGAATCATTCTGTCTCATCACTTACAAGTGAAATCGTGGGGTCCCAGGATGGCTTGGCCCAGGACCTTAAGTCAGTCTGAAGCCAGTTAGAAAGCCACCTCAGAGGTATAGTGAGGGGATGTAAATCTCAGTTGCCTTCAACAGCGTGTAATGGCCAGAGAGTGAAGACCATTGGCATGGCATCAAAGCTGGGTCAGCCATCCTTGGAACTTTGGACCTGACAGGAAGTGTTGTGTTGTAAAGATTTCAGTTAAAGCAATCCCAGCCTTTATAATTGTAAGCTTGTCCATTAGCTCATTCATTCATTCATTCATTCATCCACCCAGTGACCATTTCATGAGCGAACACTGGACATGGTCCAGACGATCTTTGCAGAAGAGCATCTGAATCTTGCTGCCTCAGACCTGGCTCTGGCTGGAAGTCTTTGCTCTTTGAGCATTTTGTCAGCCCTCTGGGGTAATGTTCCTGGTTCTCACAGCTCCTGGGAGATCCACACCTGAGCCCCTGTGCTCAGCACATCTCACCTGGCCTGGCTTCACAGATGGAGCTCGGGTTCACTGCCCAGTGTGAAATGCATGCTAGGTGCACCGTACGAGTGTGTATACCCTCCCCAATAGGCAGAGATGCTGGGAGTGTGCCTCTGGCTTGCCGATCTACCTGTCCATGGGTGGTCTGGAACTCTGCACTTCTTTCTGTGGCTTCAGCCATGTCCAGCACAGGACCAACTGTCTTCAGTGAAGGGACAGGTGTGAGAACTCAGCTCAGTTTCTGGCTCAGTTCTGACAGCTGTTGACTTGGTTCCTGGCAGCTGGGTCATCAAGGGCCTGCCCAGGGTCTCTGGGAGGCCAGTTTCTCTGGGGAGAAGAGTCTTTCCAGGAAGAGGTTCTGTCCTCACTGCTATCTCCCCATGTTATGTTGTCATATTGCCCTGTGTTCACTTGCTCTGCCCTCATCCCCCTCCCCTACTGGCTTCTGGATCTCCCCCTATGGAGGCCCCATGCCAACTGCTTCTCTGATTGCAGCCTTCAGGTCTGACTCACGACACTGACCCAGAACCATCTGGGTAAAGCCAAGTCCACAGGAATCAATCTGCATGCTTGTCAGTGATTCCGTTTTCTTCCTTCCCTCCCTCTACCCTCCCTCCCTCCCTCCTTCTTACTTTCTCCCTCCCTCCCTTCCTTTCTCCCTCCCTCACCACCCCACCCCCCTCCTCTTCTTTGGAGCTAATGCTGGAGCTTTAACTCAGGGCCTGTGCTCTGTCTCTTAGGTTTTTTTTTGTTTTTGTTTTGACGGTCATGGAGCCTAAACTCTGGGCCTGGGCACTGTCCCTCAGCTCTTCAGCTCAAGGCTAATGCTCTACCATTTGAGCCACAGTGCCACTTCCGGACTTTTCTGCTTATGTGGTGCTGAGGAATCGAACCCAGGGCCTCATGCATGCAAGGCAAGCACTCTACCACTGAGCCACCTTCCCAGCCCCCTGTCTCTTAGTTTTATTACTCAAGGCTTGTACTCTTATCACGTAAGCTATACCTCCACTTCCTATTTTTTGGTGGCTAATTTGAGATAAGAAGCTCATTGATATTCCTGCCCAGGCTGACTTTCGACTTCAGTTCTCTGATCTCAGCTTCCTGAGTAGCTAGGTTTATAGGCGTGAGCCACTCATGGCTTGTCTGCAATTCTAAATTTTGATGAAAGTGGACAGGGAGGAACGGATGAATGCCTAGGAGCCCAGGAAATACCTTCCTAACCTGTAAACTGAGGCTGAGAGTGCAGGGCCGCCCCTGGGGATGGTTCCACGCAGGCTGATCTCCCTGATAACAGGCTGGGGTGGGGAGTTGGACTTGGGAGGCTCGGAGCTGCTTGTCCAGGGCCCTGGGCAGAGGTGCCACAGGAGCAATAGGCATTCCTGGTCCCAGTAGCATAGCCTTTCCCCAGCCTCCCTCCTACCCTGCCCCATACTTGCTCTGCTCCCATTATCAGTGGGTGAAGTAGAAAACTACCTGAGTCTTAGGGGGTGTCTTTGCGCCTTTCTCTGGCTGCTCACGGACCCTGCAGCTGTCCCTGGCCATATGTGGCTGCCTGACCCTCTGAGATAGGAGTGGATGAGGGTGTGGTGATGGGCCAGGGGAAAGGGTGCGGGGCTCAATTCTACTTCCCACAGGGCATGGCAGTTGGCATCAGGATGAAGGTAAGAGAAACAGTCATTGATTTGGAGGTAGAACCTGGTGTGGAATCACAGCTCCTGTGTATTGAGCTCCTCCTGTGAGTCAGGCAGTTTGCAAGTTGCTGTAGACACATTATCTCACGTAATCATCTCACCAATCCCTGAAAGTAGGTGGGGAAGCACTGCTGTGTTCTCCCTTCCCTGAAGCTCAGAGAAGTTCAGCTACTGCTCACAGCCACACAACTAGGTGAGGTAAAGGCTGGGATGTAAACTAGGATGTTCTGATTTCTAGGTTTTTGGCCCTTGTCCGAGGCTTCATGATGGGGTAGAAGGGCTATTAACCTCTTAGCTCAGAGCCTCACACTTGACTCCACCCTGGACAGTTAAGAACAACAGGACAGTGGGAAGGCCTTTGCAGATGATCTTGGTACAGATGATCATGAACCCACTGGAGTTTCCAAGAGCTCAAGAGAGGATCAATGGAATGGAGCACAGAAGCAGCCTGAGGCTGCGTGGTCCCGCAGAGAGCCAAGGGCCTGGCATGGGCTCAGGGCTGGCTACAGGAAGGTGCTTATGGATGCAGCACTCTGCTCATAGTGGCTGCTCAGTTAGTATCTGATCAACAGCCTACAGGCTTCCTGTGAAAGTTGTATTGCTCTGACACCTCTTGCATAAATAGGGAACCAATGTACCTCTTTTGAGCGTCAACTCTGCAGTGAGTACTGGCGAGTCTTTGGGCTGTCCCCCAACCTCCTGGGGGAACAACACAGTGGAAGGAAGCCCCATTCCCCATTTCCTGCAGATGCACAGGGTCCTGTCCTCTAGTATTCTTGCAGAGCCCCTGCCCTAAAGTGCATTCTGAATTCTACTTTCTACTTTCCTTTCGTAGTGTTCCCTGCTCCTTTCCTGCTGGGATGTGTTTCATTCTCTTGTGGCCACATCCATGTTTGAAAGTGGTGGTGACTAGTTGGGCAGATGGCTCTTGCCTCTAGCCTCCAAGGCCTCCATAGTTACTGGGTGGAGACCTTGAGCTCTATGGAGAGCTACGGAGACCTTAAGTCCCGACTTCCGTTTTGCTGACTAAGCTGTGTGAGTTCCATCAAGCTCGGCTCTAGCTGGAATCTGATTGCCAAAGGAGAGTCAGAAAGGACTCAGTGACCCAGCCCCACTCAGTCCCCAGCTCCTTTCTAACCAAGCCGTCTGTCTTCTCTATCCCTGGCTGTGAATCACCTGGAATGGGTGATTCCTGGCTATTTCCCATGCTGTGTCTCTGTGACACTGGATAGGTTCTTCACCTCCCTAAACCTCCATCCATGAAGGAATAACACTTTTGTGGGCTGTTGGGGGAATTAAATGAGATAATGTGTGCGAGCAAGGCAAGCACTCATCCAGCCACCAGCACAGTGTGGGTAGGGGGAAGATCCTAGGCTGCTTGGCCATCCTCCCCCTCCTCCCCACCCCTGCTGCTCATGTTCCTCACTGCCTTGGGATTTAGAATCTCTTACAAGCAATGCCACTGACCCAGCACTTGGGCAAAGCCTGCAGGGATTTGGGAAGTCACAGGGGTCAGGGCCAGGACAGGAGCTGTGGCTCTGTGTTTTCGGGATGATTGTTTCAGAGACCTGGGCTGGGTCCCCAGCTTTGATAGGAATTCTCTGAGTGACTGAGCTCAGTGTTTGCCCCTTTGAGCCATGATTTTCTCTTCTGTGGAAAGAGTTGGGATTCATGACTCTTAGTCACTTTTTATTTTCCAAACTATGGCTTGAATTCAGACTCCACCCCCCCCAAGGCTAGCACTTTACCACTTGAACTATAACTCCACCTCTGGCTTTTGGGGAGTTCATTGGAGAGAAAGGTTTCCCAGACTTTCCTGCCTGGGCTGGCTTCCCACCATGGTCCTTAGAGCTCAGCCTCCTGAGTATCTAGGTTACAGCCCTGAGCCACTGGTACTTGACTCCTAGCCTCTCTGGACTCCATGTCTATATTTCTGAACTTCTGCAAGTCTTGGTAGAGACAGCTGCCTGGGTTCACTACCAATCACAGACCTTTTCCTTCTCCTGCGCCCCCTCCACCTAGTCCTGACTGCAGTCGGGGAACTTCTTTACCATCCTAGAAAGGGTAGCAGGGCCCTGCCTTGTCTCCCTGCACACTCTCTTCTTCCTTCTTCTCTTCCATCCTTTGCCCACTGTTGGGTCAGCCCTGGTTGAGGTGCTGCCACACAGATGGACAGAGTTTACCATTTCGAGGTGCTTGCTCTGGGGCAGACAGTGCCCATGAAGACATCCACAGCATGCCTGGGAGGTGGGTGATGTTCTAGATCCACAAAGGAAGCAAGGACACATAAGGGAGAAGGGACAGGGGAGGCCAAGAATCTGTATCGAACAGGCAGTAGAAGTGGATCTCGAAAAGCCCTGTGGACAAGAGAGGGAGCAGATGTGTGGAGCATGAACGCTGGCACGTGCAAAGGCATGGAGGCCTGAAGGCCCAGAAGGTGTAGGGCCCATGTGGAGTGGAAGGCCTAGGCTCTTGTGGGGACCATGTGCAGCACAAGGGTCAAAAGGGGTATTGGGCTGATTGGGAGGGCAAAGTGTTCCTCACCTGTTCTACACAGACCCTCTGTCTATGAATGATGCTTACAGTGGTCACTCGCTCTCTCAATGCCCACTCTAATTCAGAGGCCATTCTGCATCCTTTTGTCCTCTCCAGCCTCTGTGAGGGGCACATTCTCAGCACCCCATTCTCCTGATGAGGAAACCAAGGCACAGAGAAGCCGAGTTACTAGCTTGCAAGAGTCAAAGATTGAAATCCAGGTAGTCTGGCTGAATGCCAGTGCTCCCAGCCACCATGGGGGTGGGGTGCAGGCTCAGAGGTAACCCTCTGTTCTGAGATGAAGGTCTCCCTCCAGGTCCTCTCTCTGACTGATTGGATCATCCTCTCCTCTCACCCATGCTCTCAGACAGACAGTCAGGGACAGCAGCCAGGAGCCAGATTTTTGGGGTGGGGTAGGGGCATCTGGGCTCGGATCTGAACATCTGCCTCCACTTTGATCCGATTACACCCATCCTCTCTCCACTGGCAGGAGGCTGCACCTGTTTCCCACCATCTTAATTAAGCTGCATTTTGGTTTTTATTAACTTCATGCCAGGGTGGGAAGAAGTGTCCCATGTACAAATGAGGACTGTCAGGGGAGAGGTGGGAGCTGACACTGAGAAAGGGGTAGCCCCGACCAACGCCTCCAACTCCCATACCTCCAAGCCCCCCTCACTGCCCAACAAGCCCGGCCTGCAAGGGCCCCCCTTCCACAATCTGTCACTTACCTGTTCCACTGCCTTCCACCGTGCCTCCCAGCTCAGACTCTTAATATTTTAGAGCCTCAGTTTCCTCATCTGTAAGGTGTGGTTCAAAGTACTTGCTGGAAGGAATTCATGGGTGACAAATGATATTCTATGAGGCCTTGAATCTGAGGTCATTACATTCTCCATGCTTTCTAGCTCTCCTGGCTCCATTCTATGCTCTGGCTTTGATGCTCTTGTCTTTGCAGAGTCTGTCTGGATTTATCAACAGAATGGGACTTCCTTGAACTTACAGTGTGTGTGTGTGCATGTGTGTGTGTGTGTGTGTGTGTGCGTGTGCGCGCACGCATGTGTGAATACAGGGCTTGAACTCTGGGCGCTGTCTCTTATGTTTTTGTTTTTGTTTTCCTCATGTCTGGCCTTGGCTGGCTCCCTCCAGCCTTGGGACAGGTATAGGGAGGGAGAAAACACCTGGGTTGGGATGCTAGGAAGAATGGCCAGGCAGGAGACAGGGTTTTTCTCCTCCCTCCACAGGTTGCATTTACTTTCCTAACAGTTCAGTGAGCTGAAAGCAAATTCTAAGACCTACCCTGGCAGAAGCTGCAGCCACTACTGTGTTCCGGGCTCCACCCATCAGTCAACCATCAACATGGTAGCCTGGGATGGCAGTGCAGGCCTAGGGCTGAGTGAGGGCATAGGCACTGCTAAGAGGAATTGCTGCTACCAGATCTGGCAGCCAGCTTGGATGGGGCATGGTAGGAGCTGAGCAGGAGGCACACCACACACACCTACCTGTCTGGGAAATGGGGGCACCTGATTTCAAATCCCAGCTTGCCAGTCTCCCCCTGGGAGACTTGGACCAAGTTCTCCCAGCTCTGGGCCTCATTGACAGAATAGGTACAGTCGCTTGCCTGCGTTACAAGGCTCTAGGAAGGATTTTTTTTTTCATAGAAGATCAGCATGAGCCAGGTGCTTGTGATCCTAGCTATTTAGGAGATTGAGGCAGGAGAATCTTGAATCAAGGTCCTATACAGCAAGACCTTGTTTCAAAACAACAACAACAAAAAAACAAACAAACAAAATTGAAATTTTGAACACCATTCTAAATGTGACTATGATTACTGATTGCTCTAGATACCATGCCCCCAACCAAAATTAGTATTTGCTCTTTGTAATTGGCTTATTTCACTAGCAATGTTTCCAAAGGTATTGGCCCAGAGACAGGCCTGTCTTCCTCTTATGTGAATAGATAGCCCAGCCAGGCAAGAAATGGATGTTTGGGTGGGGGGGAATCTCAAGGCCCAGATCTGATACCTTAGAAGATGGCTTGGGAAGGTCTCGTTGAGCCTCTGGTAATCTTGCCCCTTCCCGGAGATGGGGACAGAGTAGAACAGCCAGTAGCAGAGTCCTGAAGGTCACACAAGCCTGTGTGCTGTGGGTCTCCAGGGCTCCAGGACCTTTTCTTTCTTTGTCAGTCATGGAGCTTGAATCCAGGGCCTGGATTCTGTCCCTGAGCTCTTTTACTAAAGGCTAGCATTCTACCACTCGGACCCACAGCTCTACTTCTGGTATTCCAGTGGCTAATTGGAGATGAGAGTCTGAGGGACTTTCCTGCCCAGGCTGGCTTTGAACTGCAATCCTCACATCTTACTCTCCTGAGTAGGGTCTGAGGATTCTACTCCCCTGAATAGGTAGGATTACAGACATGAGCCACCAGTACCAGGCAAAGAGGACCCTTTCCATCCTGACTTTAGTTCAGGAGGCAGAATCCTTTCTCCTTGGTCTGCAGAGCCCCTACAGGCCAAAGGATACAGGGATACAGCACTACCAGGAGCCCAGCATGCTCTGCTTTCTCCTGTCCTTGGGTCCTGGAGGAGGCAAATACCCTCTGGGAGCCCTGTAGCTTTGCTCTCTGACCTCTGGAGGAAGTCTCAGTCATAAGACAATCCCCTGTGTTGGAGAAACCAGTAGTCCTAACCAGAAGTCTTAACAGCTTCCCAAACTCCAGGATCCTTTGATTCACAGGCAGGTCAGTGGAGGCCCTGGGATCCCAGACCCCTGCTAAGAGAGTGGATGAGTACATGAGCATCCATGCTGCTACTTTCCTCCCTCCTCACCATGCTTGGGAGGGGTGGTTACCTCAGCCCTGCAGATCCCATGCCATTTGCTTTTAAGAAACTCCCCAGAGTCAACATTCTGGGGACCCCAGGGAACAGCTGTCTTCAGGCTCTGGAAGAGGCCCCGTGCCCTGGAAGAGGTCAGCTGTTGCCACCTGAAAGCCCATTAAGGTTGCATGAGGTTTAAAATGTGAGTGAGACCCAAAGGCGGCTGGGTCTATAATAAACCTC
Organism: Dipodomys ordii; assembly: GCF_000151885.1. Classification (NCBI taxonomy): domain Eukaryota; kingdom Metazoa; phylum Chordata; class Mammalia; order Rodentia; family Heteromyidae; genus Dipodomys; species Dipodomys ordii. The sequence continues at coordinate 332,091 of NW_012267247.1, forward strand.
TCCATTTAGCTGCTCCTTCCGCCCTCACTGGCCGGTGTGGTGGAGACATTAGGTGGTAGCTAATATCACTTATTTATTACAGAGCACTCAGGCAGCTGCTCTGGGTTTCTGCCTAGAGTGGCCTCCTCCCTCTCCCCCTGTCCCCAAGCTTAAGCCACACCTCCCTGCTTTGTCCTCTTCTGCCATGCCCTGTTGAACTGCCCAGGGGTGGAGTTCAGGGGGCAGGTCCCAAATGGCCACACAGGGACTCGGATTGGAATGTCATTCTTATATCAAGGTTCCAGGAAGGGGAGTAAACCTGGAAGACAGGGGAAGAATGGGCAGAGCTAGGGAGGATGGGCATTAGCTGTCCCTATCTTTCTTTCTTTCTTTTTTTCTCTCTCGCCCTTCCTTCCTTCTTTCCTTCCCTTCTTCCTTCCCTTTTTTCCTTCCTTCCTTCCTTCCTTCCTTCCCTTCTTCCTTCCCTTCTTTTTTCCTTCCTTCCTTCCTTCCTTCCTTCCTTCCTTCCTTCCTTCCTTCCTTTCTCTCTCTCTCTCTTTTTTTTTTCTTTCTTTCTCCTTATGTCCAGTCCTGGGCTATGCCAGAATTAGAGGACTCGGGTCATGGTGAAGTAATCATTACCCAGCCATCTGGAGCAGTGGGGCCTTTAGCTACCCTAGCTCGTGGTTTCCATTTTCTAGTTGAGAACACCGGGAGGTTAAGTGCTGTTCCCCAGGGCTCACTCAGGGCTTAGATGATGCTTGAACTCAGCTCAGAGCCCAGCCTTCCCTGAGTGGGTCCCACGTGATCAGCCACATGTACTCTGAGCAGATCAGGTGGTTCTGGCCTGGCTCAGGTACCCTATCTTTCCTGACAGTCTCTCAGTAGGGGTTTGGTTTTGTGCCTTAAATCCATTTCCATTTGTCCTAGGGGCTCTGGCCAGCATCTGGCCACCCCCAGCTTCCCTGGCTCTCCTGGGCAGTGGTGACATTAGACTTGTCCTGTCACCCCCCTCATCCACTACCCCCCTATCCTCCCCACCTCTGGGATGCAGCAGCAGCTGCCTGGCTAAATAATTCATGGGGCCTTGTTTACTCTTCCCTGCCTGGCTGATAGTGGTTCTCAGATTCCACCAGAGTCCCTTCTAGGTCCGGCTGCACTGGCCTCTACCCCAGTCCCCTAGTTTGGCCACCACAAAGCTGCTGCAGAAGTTGAGCTCTGCACTGGCCATGAATCATTCAGGCCCCCTTTTGGCTGCAGCAAGGGTGTATATTAGGGCAGGAAGGACAGGACAGTCTGAGCCATGGGGTCTGTCCCATGTGGGGTCCACACAGAGGAAGCTCATAAGAGATGAATTCTCTGTATCTCCATCTGAGCTGAAAGCCATAATGTGTTGCAATTAGTCTTCTGTCCATCATGAGCTCTGGGGACTGGAGTATGACATCCTCAAATTTGGTTCCGGCTACATGTTGATCAGCAGGCAGGTCTACCTCAACCAGCAAGGCTACCAGAGTCCTGGCGGAGTCCTCTCGGGTAGTTCCACATTGGGAATCTCTTCCTCTGCAACATGGGGGAGGGGATCAGAATGGCGACCACCTCTCAAGTGTGCTTTGCATGCATAGGAAGCAAACCTGTACAGCCACCCAGCTGGAAGGTACTGAGTGCTCTCATGCATAGCATTCTGTGGGCTTGGTTCACTTGGCCACCTCTCCATTGTCCTGGGAGCTTCTCAAAGGAAAGGTGTAAGCTTGTACTTTCCCTGGTCTCTCTAGAAACTAGCTGGTTAGTTGGGTACTCTGCCCGTGGGTGCTTGGTAAATCCTGGTGGAGTGAATGAATGAGTGAATGAGGAGTTGCTCTTCAGAGAGGCACCAGGATGATTTGCAAGGTAGTGAGTCAACCCCTTCTTACAGGGAGTGTCTGGTGCACCACGATTCATCAGACATGCCTCCGATAGCTGGCATACTCTCCATAGCCTCTTCCTTGCTCATTAAGCTGCCCTGGGGCTCGGCTTCCAAGAATAAATATGGCTTGTAGGGGGGAGTGGGGAATCCTAGACGACAAAGTTGGCACTGATGACAACACATGCCACAGTGATGATAAAGAGGCCAACTCTGTCCAGGTGAGGTGGGAAAAACAGCAGAAACAGCTGGTTCTCTAGTCTAGTCTACCAGATATTGAGCTTCTCAAGCAAAGAGAAGGGTGGTCCTTTCTTCTGTATTCCTAGCACCTGGCACATAGTAAGTCTACCATCGAAGTGTATTAAACAAGTGGCCATACTTTGTCCTTGGATAATCAGGCAGTCTCAGGATCTAACCCCTTTCCAATCTAGCTTACCAACTTCTCAATCTCCTGAGCCTGCTTCTGCAGCCCTTGTCTCTTAGACTCTGCCTCCGTTTCTCCAGTCATAAAAAAATGGGTCAAATGAGTTGCCTTCCTTCCTCTGGAACCTTCTCCAACTAGCAAATTCTAGCATCAGTGCTATCAGAGGGCAGATGGGGACTGGAGAAAGAGCTGGAGGAGGGGGCTGCCTGACTGGACTGGATCCCTGCTCCCCCTGGGGCTTCTGGGATCCAGTCAAAGGGTACCATGTCCAGGCTGCTGAATGCTGATAAGTTATTTTGATATTTCTGTTGCTTTCAGGAAGACAGCTTCCAAGATTCAAGACCAGGTGGTTCTGGTCTTTTTTTGGAGGTGCTAATTAATAATTTAACTTCATATAATGATAATTTTATCTTGTTGCAGTTTGTGGATTTATGATTACCTCATCCATCCAGCGCCTGGTGCTTGCTCTGCACAGAACGAGGCTCCTACTGCCTGCTGATTGTGCTGCTGAGAGAATTTCCCCCACGGGACAGGGGCGTGGAAAGTCTCCACTTAAACACACTGGTTGGTGCAATCCTGGTCTGTGGTTGGCTGGCTGCCTGGAATCTCTGAAGGGTTCGTATGTCAGGGAACAGGCCAGAGCCAGTAACCTTTCAACTCTGGACATGGCGGTGTCTGTGAAGACCGGCGGCATGGGGAAGCCCGGTGTCACTAACTTTCACAGGGGGCAAAGTCTCAGGACTGTGTCACAGCTGGCTCAGTCTCTCTTCATAGGGAACTGGGGCGAAACACAGGGAGGGACTAATGTAGCCAGTTGAGGAGCCCTTATTTCTCCCGCTCCTAACTGAGTCACACTGTCTTCAAGGTAGAAGACTGACCCTTCATGCTCATCCCTGGCAAAGAGACCAAGCACACGGTAGGAGGTGGTCTTTGTGCCAAGGGATGGCCCAGAGGCAGCTCCGTGCCTGCCTCTCCTGCCAGCACTGAGACACTAAGTACAAAGGGGAGTGGGGTGGGACGGTGGGACTGGATGTTCACATTGCCACCTCATGGTCCCTTTATCAGCAGTGGTGACATGGGTGTCTCTCTTGTGCAGAAATGGGTGTCATCTAGTTAGAATCAGCTGACTGGAAAAGGCAGCCCAGCTAGAACCAGAGGCAAAAGGAGCAGCCGAATTTTGCTGATGAGATGGGCCAAGACATTTCAGACAGAGAATCAAAGAGCAGTGCTGGTGAGCTGGAGGAGGGACTGGAGGAGGGATCTGGAGGAGGGATCTGGAGGAGGGACTAAAGGAGGGGTCTGGAGGAGGGGCCTGGAGGGGGTCTGGAGGAAGGGTCTTGGGGGAGGGTGTGGAAGAGGGTCTGGGGGAGGGTCTGGGAGAGGGGCTGTCTTGATACTATCTCCAGCCTCTGAAGGATTTGAAGCAGAGGCAGAACTGACCCTTTAGAGGAGACCCTTTGTCACCTGGCCTTCCATTTGGCCTCTCCTTAGGAGATGTCCTTTGGGGAGGGTGTGTGGGAAGGGTCTGTACTCAGGCTGTATGGGGAGTTTCTGTGGGCTTCTCTGACTTCCAGGCTCCTCCTCTGGGCTCACTTGGACTCTCCCTCCATGCTCTCTCCACCCCTCTGTCCAACAGGACCCTCAGTTGATGCTAATGAGATGCTAATGTTGAAGACCAGATTGGCTGTGGCATCTGAGCATCTTGGGACCCTCTTGACAGCTTGAGAAACCCCGCGGCCACACTGGGCAGCTCGTGCTCTAAGCCCGATGCTCCTGCAGCAATTGTGCCTGTCACTTCTCATTAGGGCTGATGCCCACGGTACCTGCCAGGGGGTTATGGGGCAGAACTGGCTGCATTATCTCCCAGGGCCCCAGGGAGGCTGGTGCCTGGTCTAGCAGGGACCTGGGGACCTGGAAGACTCAGGTGACAGCAGGACCAGGTGTTGTCCATTCTGGATCCCTTTGGCCATCTTGGAACGTGATATCTGTCATGCTCAGAGCAACATGGTGACCTTCATTTGATTCACCTCAGGGCCAGTGACAGTTTTTCTTCACATGTCCCAATTGTGGCACAAACTTTCACCCCTTGGATGCTTAGAATTCAAGATCCTTAGGGGCTAGGGGTGTGGCTCCAATGGTACAGTGCTTGCCTAGCACACTTGAGGCCCTGAATTCAATCCCTAGTACCACAAGGTAAAATAAAGCATAGCAAAGAACCAAACAGAAAAACCTTAGGTCAGAATGGAACAGTTTATAATGATCAGCAAATGCAGAGGGCTTAAAAAATCATCCCTTTAAAAATTTATTAGCATACAGTGGTTGTACAAGAGGGTTCTCGTGGTGACATTTGAATGTAAGCATTGCAATTTCCTTTGCTTTAAAAATTATCCAAATAAGACATGTACAAAGCCAAACATTCTTTTTAATGTCAGATAACTTGTAATAAAAATGCATGCTCCCCCCTCCCTCACTTTTTCTGTTCTCTTCTCAGGACAACACATTTTAAACTCTTTCAGCTGCTCTTCTTTGGCTGTTCATCTTTCTCATTCTAAATAATATATGTGTGCGGCTATCTCTTGCTTTATCAGTTTTAAACACTATCAACTTCCTGCTGTGGTGGATGAAGATCTTTTACTATGTTTTCTACTCCCCTCCTATCCCCTCCATCCTATTTAGAAAGTGGAAATGTGTCTCTCTTACAGTCAAGCAATGGGAGGTTTCTCTTATACATCATTTTCCCCCTCTGAGGTTGCAGGAACAGCCAGAGGTTAGGAAAAATCCATCTGTATCCTCAGTTCTTGACTCTCTTTCTAGTTCAGTGTGTGTGTGTGTGTGTGTGTGTGTGTGTGTGTGTGTGTGTGTGTGTGTGACTTGAATAGTCTCTGTGGAGAAAATCATCAAGAACCCAAGCTGCTCTCCCATCTCTTCTTTCCCTAGCACAGAGACTGTGCAGTTCATGTTGGGTAAATACACAAGGAAGGGCTTCCTCCTTTTCAGAATATAGAGAGTGAGAACAAAGCTTTTATCCCCCATGGTAGCATCTAACATTAATCACCTTGATGACTATATCCAGAGGCAATTTCATTTTTAATTGCATCATTTTCTTAACTCTTCCAAATGTTGCATTAGTTCTCCTCTACCATTAAGTATTAGTTATTTCTTCCCTATAAGCATGGTCTTTTTTATATATGTTTTTAATTGTAAAAATACTGTACTGAGGGGTTATAGTTGCATAAGGTAATGAGTACTTTTCCTATGGAGCATTGTTACTCCTCCTTTTTTTCCCCCCTACTATCCCTTCCTTCCCCACCTCCCCAACTCCTCCCTCCCCCCCCAAGTTCATTTTCAACATAGTGTCTTGTACATCTCATTGTTACAATGGGTCAACCTGTAGCCTTGTTTCAGCATTTTATTTCCCTTCCCCTCCCCAAATTAGAAAAATGTATATACAAGATTTAGGACACCAGAATCAAATACAGTGAAAACAGGGGTTATACCATAGGGGAAGCACGTACAAAAACAAAAAACAAAAAAATCACATAGTACATTAAAAATACACTAAAAACAATAGCAAGAAAGAAAACCCATTTATGTCCCTATCTTGGGGTTCATTTCACTTAACTTCATCTTATATGGTCATATGTACATAGCTTTTGACCTTTTCTGCTTGTCCTAGACATATACTAGTTATTGCAAATAAGGGAAACTATGGGAGCTATGTTTCTTTGGGCCTGGATAAGCATGGTCTTATACCATCAGGGTACACGTCAATCATTTCGCTTTCCCTGAATTCGTTACCTCCTGAAGCTTTGAGTTTCTTGTTTCAAGCTGGCCTGTTGCTCTCCATAACTCCTGAAAACTTTTGTCCTGAGCATTTCCCCCGCCAGTGCCTTAGGATGAACCCTCTGTTATCTGGACTCTACTTTCTTGATTTGCTTCTTATTTTTGCCAGAGCATATCCTGTGGTAGAATACCAAGCAATGGCATTTGCAGAGTAAGATTTCTCAATTCCTTACATGTCTTAAAAAATACTAATATTCTCAACATAGGTCTCAATATCAATCTAGGTTTACAATGCTGTATTGAGACAACTCTCCTTTTAGTTTAAAAGGCATTGCTTCATTTTATCTGGTTTCCACGGTGGCACGTGAGAAGTCTTACAACCACGTTCCTTTGTATGAAATCTGTTCCCCCCTGCCATGGCCTGCACCCCACCCCTCAGAAGCTTTCGAGATCATTTCCTTGTCCATATGTTCTAAAATTTTACAAGAGGATGTCTGAGAACAGATCTATCCCATCCTTTAACACCAGGTGACCCAAAGCAAATACAACATCAGAGCAAGGGGCCTTTTTAGTGGGGAGGAGGGAGCTGCAATAACTATTTAGTGAAAGAGTTGGCTAGTGGGCTGAGTCAAAATTCAGGGAATGAGTTCAGTCTACCTCCATTCCTGTATGATTTTTCTTCGTGTATGTTTTTCATCGTTTGTGGGTTTTTTTAATCCCTTATTTTTTCAGGTCTTTACCACTTGATCTACTTTCCAGATTTCCTTGATTCTATTTTATAAAATTGGTTGTGGATGCTATTTCCTATTTTGTTTTCAGTTTTCTAAAGACCTTTCTTATTCTCTATTTTTTCATAGTACCCTATATCTATATTATGCATGCAATATATTTTCTACATCACTTAGAATATTTGTTAGCATTTTTCTGTCTTTTTAAAATTATTATTTCTATTCCCTCCTCCCTTTCAGGATCTTCCTTCTGCTTGTGTTGTCCTGGGCCTCTGTCTTGCTGGTACTGTACATAGCCTTAGAGGTTTCAAGGGTGTACCTAGAGGCAGACTATTTGGGTCCATAGCTTCAGTCCATGGCTTAGTAATAGTATGATTGCCTCTCTCCCCCACGGTACTCATCTGTCAATTGGAGACAGAAATGTAACCTACTTCATGGAATTGTTGAAATTAGGTGGGAAAAAAAATCCCATGTGAACAACACCTGGAAGTGCCCTGAACACATAGAGCAAAGACTTGGCTGTGCGTTTGCCATCAGAATCTCATTAAAACTGACTGGAGGTTTCCTGTTCCATGGAGAAGTGTGGTGGTAGTGGTGGTGGGGTGGTAGGGGAAGATGGGTTTCAGAGTGGAGCATTGGGTAGGGAGTTTGAAGCTCTTCCCTCCTAGCCAGCCCCCACCTCATATGATTGGCAGTAGGGAGTTCAGACTTCTGCAGGCCTAAGGCTCCCATTTGCTTCTGCCCAGATATCCACTTAGCTCCTGACCCTGATCCGGAAGTGATGAACATCTCTTGTGCCAAGCACTTTCACAACGAAAGCCTTTGTTAATGGGGTTGCTGTCATTGGAGTGGGAATGGGGATTCTTATTTTTTTCTAATTTATTGTTATTGTAGAAGTGTTCTACAGTGGGGTTACCTTTACATACGTCAGGTGATGAGTACATTTCCTTTCATACAATGTCATCCGTTCCCTCCTTCTCTCCCATTCCCTCCCTCCCATCTCCACCTATGAGTTGCATAGTTCACTTTCCTCAATGTCCAGTGTGCACCACGGCTGCACTTTTTCACCCCCTTTCCTTTGATTCTGTGCCCTCCCTACACCCTGCCACAGATGAGCACGTGAATACACCATGATGTATAAGGTAAAGAATACAGAGTCCTTTGCAGTTAGTTTCGGTATGTATATTATTTTACATGCATATGAAGAGGTGCTTGCGTATTGCACCTTTGTGATTTTCTCTTGACTACTCTTTTGTTCTCATCGTATGTGGAGTATCTAGAATTCAGTGTAATTTATCATATCTTTAAGGGGTTCTTTATCTCAAAATCAGAGCTATTTCAGTTGCAGACATTCTGGATCAAGGAGCGGGGGCTTTTCCTGTAGCGAGGTATAAAAGCAAAGAAAGCTGGTCTTTCCATGTTGGAAGAACCACCCCCAACGTAGCTTCCGCTACCAGCAGCCTCCCTCTGGGCTCACAAGAACTCCATTTGGAAATCAAGAGGTAAACACATTGCTGCCTTTACTTTCCAGATGGTGAAGCTCAGGTGGAGAGAAAGCAAGTGTCTAGAATTTGGCCTCTGAGCCCTGACTCAGCTCATCTTTCCAGGCCATGTAGTTTCTGAGTGGAGGGTGTGGTGGCTGAGCTCCATTCCTGTTCTCTGGAAGTTAGAGATGAAGTATGAACTTCTTACCCTCCCCCCACCGCCCCCGCCCTCAGACTCCTCCTGGGTTCTGGGTCTACTTTCTCTGATTCCATCCTGACATTCTATTTTCATCCTGCCTCCTCTGGGGATAATAACAAGGGGCATATAATTGCTACCTGCTGGGAAAAGTAGCTCTACCTTCTATTTGTCCTCAAATGTTCTCTTCCGATCATTTGGCCCCTTACCACCTCTGTGACCTAACTCCCCTCACCCCCATTTGGGACTGTCAGTATCCCGCACTCCTATGATTTTAAAAACCTCCCCGGCCATGAACTCTAATGGATGGTCCATTGTGTTATTCCCCTCCCCCACCCTGCACCTCTACCTCTCTCTCCAGGGCAAAATTCTATCTTCTTTCCAGGTAGAGCACAAAAAAGCCACCTTTTTGGTAAAGTCTTCTCTTTAATAAGTTAACTTGATAGAGCCCTTGAGCTTCATTTACTGGTCTGTGGAATGGGCAACAAGGGGCCTAGAGTTACTGGGCTTTGGGGAAGAAGAAATATGCTAATATAGGAGCTGGCAACGTGCTGGGCACACAATGGCTCAATACGTGTTAGCTGTTATTACTGTGTGTGCATTTATTGGAAAATGACCCATTCTGTCTTTTGGTATATGTCTAATTTCTCCACTAGATGGTTGGGTCTCAGCCCTGACTGAACATTAGCATCACCAGAGGAGCTTTAAAACTCATGACTGGCTGAATCCCATTCCAGAACCACTGACTATAAATCTCAGGGGGTGGGGGTAGGAAACCAAGCATACACATGTTCAAGCATCCGGCTGGATGCTGCTGACTCATGCCTGTAATTCTAGATACCAAGGAGGTGGAGATCTGAGTATTGTGGTTGAAAGCCAGCCCAGGCAGAAAAATCTATAAGAAGTATCTCCAATGACTAGCAAAAAGCTGACAGTGGAGGAATAACGCAGGTGGAAGAGCACAAGCCTTGGGCAAAACAAACAAACAAAACAAAACTAAGAGTAAGAGGCTCTGAATTTAAGCCTCAGTATCTGCTCCACCCCCATCTTTCTAGGCACCCTGGGTTCTAGGCTGCCCAATAAATAACCAAAGTTGAAATCACTGAGTTGGACTGTGAGCTGCCTGAGCACTAAGATTGTATGCTATCGATGTTGATCCCTAGTGTCTCCTAACTACTGAATGATGGAATGAGAGACATTCCATTTAGGTGGAATAAAATGGAATAAAATGTTTTTGTGGGTGCACATTAATGTTCATCAAGCCCACATCTGGCTGGACACACATCTGGCCCAGCACACCCAGGACTGGGGTGGGGAGGGTCCCATTTATGTTTATCTAGCCGAGAGCTTACAAAGTGCTCCACCAATGAGCGTAAGTCTTACTTCCTTACTCGTGGCCAGAGACACTGTGACCACCCAAAGCCTCCAGACGATGGCAGGCAAGTCATTCATGGGCCTGTGTCTCTGTACATTGGTCTCCTGTTCAGTCACCCTCTTTGGAGTAAGGCTCAGACACACTTTGAATGGCTTCTGGGAGTGAGGGTATGCAGAGGGGAAGCAAAGGATAAGAGGGAGCCCCCACTGAAGAGGTTGGCTCTAGACGCCCCTTCCTCTTGGGATAATGTGAGATGGGGGAAGCAGCTTCAGGTGGAAACTCTGTATATATACAAGTGCGTGCAGGTGTGCTGTGTGTGCTGAGACTTTGGAGTCTGTGTCTGGGGAGTCCTCCAATCCCAGGCTGGCAATCCAAGGACCCAGTAGCTGTCCCTCCCTGGTAAGGGGAATGGAGAAGGGGAGGAGGCATACGCTCCTTCACTCCTAGCCCACCCCCTCTCAGACCAGTAACCCCTGACTCCCCTCCCCTTGGCCTGCTGTCCCCATGCTAGTGGCTTGCTGCCAGAGGAGAGGGAGCAGGCCGCCGGTGGAGGAGGCTGCCTCCATCACTGCCTTTTGCCTGCTGTGCCTACCCGTCTGCCAGGCTCTTGTCTGCAGGAAATTTCCCTGGGCACCTTTACTCCCAACTGTGTGCTAATTGCTTAGTCTCCAACCTCCCCATCTACCTCCAAACTGAGGAACTATCCCAGTACGAACTGTAGGAGAGAAAGGAAGCCGGGGGCTAGGGAGCAGATGAGGGCAGGCCACCCCATAGAGGACACATAGCATGAGCTACTGAAATTCTCAAATATCAACTTCCTTGCTCCTTCTCTTCCTCCATGCCTGTATTTAAATGCAGAGAGGACTTGAGGCAGATTACATCTTAACTGTCTCCATTTGTCAAAGGTTGGTTCCCTACCATAGCACTGTTAGAAGAGGAAGCCTCGTGGGAGGTTTTTAGGTCATTGGGGGTGTGCTCTTGGATGGGGGTTATGGGATCTCAGAGTCATCGTTTGTGTCCTGGCCATGCGGTGAATGGTTTTCTCTACCACTGGCTCCTTGTCATTACACATTGACACTGCCCATCCTCTGACATCTATAAGTAATGGGCTTGCCCAGGTATGAACCAAATCCTCCAAAACTCTGAGCAAGAACAAACTGTTTAGAAGCCAATTGTCTTTGTGTGTGTGCAAATGTCTGTATATGGATTCTTTTATATGAGATCAGAGATTCACATCCTTTGTTTATTCAATAAAGGTGACATATAGGGAATACATTAAAAGCCACATATCATAAATAATTTGCACAACATAATGTACCTTTAAATATAATATACTTTTAAATATTCATAAATAAATATATGAACTGTATGCAATTCAGAAATAGAAATAACTTACTTTTAAATAATTTTCAGAAAAAAGAAAAAGTCCTTTTATTAATAGGTTGACTGTATTATGAATATTATATTCAAGGTTAATAAGCAATGAGTATAAATAAAATTTCATACATACATCATCAAAAAAGGGAAAGATTCAACCTTGTAGTCACATACAATACAATTTCCTTCCTTTGTAAATAGTGAATGATGCTTCATTGGATGTAGATACTACATTTTGTTTATGCATGCATCCACTTACAGCATCTTTACATTTTTAAAGGCTGTCAAGTTAACCTATAATAGAAAACAGCCCTTCAAATCTTCAAATCTTTCTCTGCTTTACTCTCTCTCCTTCCCTAAATCTCTACTTCCTTTTCTTACAAAAAACAAGAAATTATGACTATGATATCTGTGCAATTAGTAAATATTTCAAAAATGTCCACTAAAATACACTTAATCCTCTTTTGTTACTTTTTCAAACAAGTCAATCTGGTTCCTGAGATGAATATGTACAGATATATTTAAAATATATACCATTAGTGAAATTCTAATAGTGACATTAAAAAAACGAAACTAGGGCTGGGAAGTTGGCTCCATGGTAGAGTGCTTGCCTCTTGCATGAGGCCCTGGGTTCGATTCCTCAGCACCACAGAAGCAGAAAAAAAAGCCAGAAGTGGCTCTGTGGTTCAAGTAGTAAGGTGCTAGCCTTGAGCTGAAGAGCTGAGGGACCGTGCTCAGGCCCAGAGTTCAGCCCCCATGACTGACAAAAAAACAAAACAAAACAAAACAAAAAACAAACAAAACTAAACACAGCTAAACAACAACAACAACAAAAACAGAAGCCAATTGTCTTACACGTGAGTTCCAGCAACAGAAAGCTGACTAATACAGGACTTGTTTCAGGGTTAGCAGGCCTGTTTGGGTTGGGGAGGAGTCTTTTCCAGGGGAGAATGGGAGGTGGAGGGGTAGCAGACCACAGGAGCAGAGGCTCACCTGCATGAAGACACCTGAGAGGCTTTGATGGCCCAAGTGCCTTTCCTCATGTGGACCCTATTAGTGAGCACTGCTCTGTCTCTTGGGTGTAAAATGTCTGTTCTCATTCCTCCAGTTCTCCTCCCCTCTACTCATTCTCCTGCTGCCTGGTTAGGCTTTAGAATCCTTTCTCTCAAAGGCACACAAGTCTTCTTGTCCTAACCCTACAACCCTGAGGCTTTGTGACCCTACATACTTCACCATTGCCCTCTGTGTTTTGACTTCTTTACCAGTAAAGAAAAACCCCAAAGAATTTGCTGTCCCCCTCTATCCTAAAGTGCACTACTTGGGCCATAACACAGGAAACATCCAAAGGAGACTCAAGGACCATTGGAGAACGATTGGGAAAAAAAAAAAAGAATGAATCTCTCAGGTTTTAAGCCCAGGCTGGCTTAGAACCACGATCCTCCAATCTCACCCTTTTGAGTAGCTGGGATTATAGGCATGAGACACCAGTGCCTGGCTTCATTTCTCATTCTTGCTTCCTATCTATTGGGGTTGACAGGAGACACTCAAAATAGTCATTTAAGCTTGGAGGTCACTGATGGATCTGTCCCTGCCTTGAACATTGTCAATCACTGTGTTTCACAGAACATGACTTTGAAGGTCTCACTCTAATAATCAGTCAGCCTGGAAGTTCCACTCTTACTTGTATGCCATTGGCCCAAACTAATCACAGGGTTACTTTGTCTCATGAATCATTGGCTAGAGCCAGTCACATGACACATCCAACTGCAAGAGAGCCAGGAAATGTCTTGCTACCATGTACCTAGAAGGTAGAGAGATAGAAACACCTGATGAATAGCAGTAGTGCACATGATTGAAAAAATTAGTGGAGAGCTGAAAGAGACATGGGACAGCTGACATTTTAGATCTTCACCCACTCGGATTCCAGAGCCCCAAGCCTGAGTTTATACTCTTTATAATTTGCAACCCATAACTGCCCCTGGGAGCTAATGGGGAAAGGCAGCTGGGTGTAAATTGGGCACCAATTGGGGGGCACAGCTATGTTGGAATCTAAGACAGATGCAGCCGTTGCTCTAAAGGAGCCAATAATTCAGTAAGAAACACCAAAGCATAGAATAGCATGAGGATTTGACATCCTAAATCCAAGTTGGAAATCGGCCAGCTGAGGAAAGAGGAGGCAGTGGGATCTGTAGCTACACTGGGTGGTTGTCATTTTTGCTCCTGTCTCCACGTGCTGGCTGCCCACGGGCTATATTATTCTGTGGTTTCTGATTTCTGCCTCTATCTCTGTCCAGGCTCCTCATGGAGGGAGCTTTTGGAAAGATTTCTCATTCCTGGGGCAGAGAGCAAAAGCTTTTTCCAAGGCTTTGGTGTTGGAAGTGCATTAAGATTGTTTTTAGTAAGTTATGTGTTCTTATTAAAGGGACTGTTTCATTCTCATTACATTTTTACAGATATTTTCCTGGTAATATTGTGCTAACCTTGTTCTGAACTCCATAGTCAGAGGAGGGCGGAGAGGGAGAAGGAGAGGAGGAGGGAGGGAGGAAGGGAAGTTAAATTTGAATTTGCTATCATTTGGAGGAAAATTGCTCCATCACTGAAACTTTGAGTTGTGCAATGTGGTTTGAATTAGGAAAATGTAAAGGCTTGGTGGATTACATATTAAAATGTGAATTGAGCTGGGCACCAGTGGCTCACACCTGTAATCCTAGCTACTCAGGAGGCTGAGATCTGAGGTTGTGGTCAAAGCCAGCCTGGGCAGGAAAGTCCATGAGACTTATCTCCAATTAACCACCAGAAAATGGGAAATAGTGCTGTGGCTCAAAGTGATAGAGTGCTAGCCTTGAGTGAAAAAGCTCAGGGACAGTGCCCAAGCCCCAACTTCAAGCCCCATGGCTGACAAAAAACATACATACACACACACACACACACACACACACACACACACAAATCTGAGTTAATATCTAATATAGCAATGTCAGAAAATAAGAGAAATCACACATGCATAGTCATTTATAAGATACAGTTTCACTAAGAACTATAGCTTAAATCCTTTTGTTCTCAGAAGATATTCCAAGACCCTAATCTTAGCTTAAGTACCCTTCCTGTTACCATCCTGCCTTCCCCTATAGCCCCCTTTGTCTTTGACTTCTGTCTGCACACTCTAGGTCTAGGCCACCTTACACTTACTCAAACAGTGCCTTTGTATGTGCTATTCCCTCTGCCAAGGGCACCCATCCCCATCACCTACTTAGAAAATCCCTTTTCTTCCAGTGACTGCCTGCGCCCCTCTCCCCGCCCCCAGCTCAAACTTCTTCTATTCTGCAAAACCTCCATCGAGTTTTTCCCTATCCCTATATGATCTCTTATCAACCACTGTGTACATTGTAGAAACTTCTCTGACAGTCCTTTTCACACCAAATGACAGGTGTTCCCTGCACAACCAAGCCGTACAGTCTTTTTTTTTTCTTTTTGGTCAGTTATGGGGCTTGAACTCAGGGTCTGGGCACTATCCCTGAGCTCTTTCACTCAAGGCTAGCACTCTACTGCTTTGGGTCACAGTGCCACTTCCAGTTTTCTAGTGGTTAATTGGAGATAAGAGTCTAACAGGGACTTCCAGCCCAGGCTGGCTTCAAATTGTGAAGGATTACAGATGTGAGCCATTGGTGCCTGGCTCCAAGCTGTAGAGTCTTTAAGGGCTGCATTTGTGTCTCTTTCTATCTGTGATACCTAGTATAATGCCTATAATAGACATCCAGGGCTCAATATAGCTTTCTATACTGAGTGAACAAATGAATGAGTGAATGGATAAATGAATTGAAGAATCTGAAGGACTTCCTAGTATAAATTCCTCTCCAACACAAGAATACCCTCCTTCACTGATGTTAACCAGCTATGGGTCCACTATGGCCATTAGCTTGCTTGTGTTGATAAAGTTGTATTAGAATACAGCTGGCCTCCATTTCTTGGTGTGCTTTTGTTCTGTGGCAGCAGAGTTGGGCAGTTGGGATGCCATGGTCCTCAAAGCCATCTCCAGGGCTTTATAGAAAAGTTCACGTACCTCTATCCTAAAGCTTTGACGGAAACTCTGAGAGATTGGTAAAAGCTTTGAAACTGAGTATAGATGTATGCATGTGCAGGCAAGTGCGTGTGTGTGTGTGTGTGTGCGCACACAGATACACACACTCAAAGACACTACATTCAATTTCATCAGGATCAATGACTCTGTGAAGCTTGTTTGTCAGTCTCTCAGGAATCCATGAACACCAGGCTCCAAGATTCTGTTGCCCAAGGCCAGCAAGGCCAAGGTGGAACCAGTGATGGGGCCTGGTACAAAGCTTGGGGGAAATACCTTCTCTCTTAAGCATCAAAGGGTAAATGAGTGCAGCCCCCTAAAATAGCCCTGATACAGAGTCAAGCATCTTGCATCCATGGTTTGAACAGGTGTCTCCCTCCAAAACTCACGTGCTAGCACTCAAACCCTAATATGACAGAAGTAATAGATGAGGCCATTGGGAGGCTGTTAAGTCATGAAGGTGGGGGTTGCCATCAGTGGGATTAGTGACCTCATTACGAAGACTAGATAGTACAAACTAAGCAGCCATTTTGCAATGTGAGGATGAAATCAGGTTCCATCTTGGAAATAGCGAGCAGCCCTCACAAGACCCGGAACCTGCTAGCACCTGGATCCTGAGCTTCCAACCTCCAGAATAGAGAAAGAACACATTTTTATTCTGTATTAATTATCTAGCCTCAGGCATTCTGTGATGGCAGCGGGAATGGGCTAGTAATCGCCCTCATCTCAGGGAGTACTTCTGTGTTCCATGGAGATGAGCCCAGCTTGTAGGGTGTCTTCAGGCTCGCTTCCACCTGGGTAATGAGCCTTGGTCCAATTGCACATAAGCCCATGCTCTCAGCCAATGCAGAGAGGCCAGGAGAAGGCAGAGTGGGAGGGGAGTGTGGCCCTCCAATTCTCCAAAGTAGCGGAGCAGTGGAAGCAGAGCCAGCCCCATTAAATCGATCACACCCCAGCTTTGCTTTCTTATAAACAAGGGGTGGTCTGAGAATGCCTGTGTCTGAGAGTTAATGAAGCTATGAGCAATGGGCTTTGTGAGGCCTCTGGGAAGCAAATTGTAGGCCAAATGAGCTCATTTTTTTACAGGAATTATTAAATTAGCAGATGAAGGGAGCACATTAGACATTATGAATCTTACTTTAGCAGACCCTTTGATAAAGAGGAGGCTGCACAGATGCTGGCTAAATTCCTCCTTTCTAGGCTGGAGGGGAGCTGGTATCCCTAGGATCACCAGCAGAGGGCCAGCACCCTTGGGAGGGATGTGGGGAGGGGACAGTTCAGTGGCCCTGGATTGCAAGTCAGGCTTGTCTTGGGGGCTCAATACACCACAGTCTTTGGCTGAAAAGGGGCTACTGCTCTCATCTTATAAGAGGTGTTATGCTCAGGGTGAAACTACTTTAACCATCTTCCAATGGCACCTCCTCTTAATGGGCCTCACTCACCCCTGCTCAGGGGGTACAGTGAGCTGCTGGGTAGTTTGAGGGCTTAGTCTGAGCCTTAGTCTCTAAGTATAGTAGAGGGCTCCTGGTCAGGATCTCACATGGGTGACTTAGAAATGGAGCAAAGCTGAGAACAGGAATTAGAGAGATGACTGGGGTTGGAGCTTACCTCAGTTGGTAGAGCACTAGCCAATGAGTAAAAGTGTCAGGTATTGAGTTTGAGGTCCTATTTTGGACAAAAAAGAAGCAAAGCAAAACAAAAAAATAAAACAAAAACATAAAAACCCCCAACCCCCAAACAAAAAGGAATTAGAGAGAAAGAGAGAATAGGCAAGGGTTGGGGTGAGCCTTGTAGGCTGAGGGACACAAAAGGGAGATGGCCAAGGGGGAGGAAGGGAGAGCAGGGAACAGTTGCTGATCGCCATGCTGAGGAAGGTGTGGCGGAGAGAAGATGACCTAGAGGAGTCACCGAATGTCCAGCTTTGTGGGTATCAAACAAACTCTCCATTCCTAAAGGCACTCCAGGACCAGAACCAGGACTGGCAGAAGATAGGAGAAAAGCCTGATGCTAGCTGAAGGGAAAGGGCTAAAGCTCTTTGTCTGTGCTCTGTCTGTCTGTGGAAGCTGTTCCCACAGCAAAGCCTCCCAGAGTGGCTGCAGGTATATGGAAGTGGAAGGGGGAAGGTCCACATTTACCTCTAAGAGTCACTAGGAACAAACCATGTCTGAACACAGAAGGGGTTAGACATTCCAGCTTGAAGATTACTCCCAAAGGGGTTGAGGGAGACCTACCAGTCTTCCAACCCTCCTGGCATAAGGGCTGGGGTGGAAATTGTTTTCTGAGAGCTTTCCCTAGAAGTGACACGAGAGCCATCAAAATTGGGAGAGGGATGGGCACTGGTGGCTTGTGACTACAACTCTAGCTACTCAGGAGGCTGAGATCTGAGAATCACTGTTCGAAGTCAGCTAAGGCAAACAAACTAGAGAGACTCTTTATCTCCAATGGCACAGCAAAATACCAGCAATAGAGAGTGTGTGGTCAGTGTGTGTGTGTGTGTGTGTGTGTGTGTGTGTGTGTGTGTGTGTGTCTTTGAGTGGTAGAATACTAGCCTGGAGTGAAAAAGCCAAGTGAGAACTCAAAGCCTGGGGGCTTGAGTTCAAACCCCAATGCTGAGAGAAAACAAACAACAAAAACTAGAAGAGGGAAAGACAAGGAAGGAGCTGGCTGAGAAAATACAATCCCCGCACAAGCCTTTCCTGAACTACTATAGTGCATCCAGATCTTCAACAGATGGAAAGGAGCTGTGGGAAGCTTGTTAGGTAGCTGGCAAGGTGCAGAAGGCCACCAATCCGTCTTAGATCCGTTGGACACAGCCAAGGGCTTGCTTGGGGCTCTCTGGAAACAATGGTATTCCCTGCGGGGGATTTGCTTCTTGGAGCTGGAGGAAGATACAGTGAGTGGTGAGGGACAAGCAAGGAAGGTTGAGGAGTAATTTTCTCATGGCTGCACAGCTGCCACGACCTCTTCATTTTGGTTTCTTTCCTGGTAGGAGAGTATGAGTTCCATACAGGATAAGGAACAAGGTCAGTATCAGATGGATTTGGGAGCATGGGTGTAGCTTGTAGGTGAATGCTAGAACTCAGGGGACAAGGTCAGAAGCCAGGCGGTCAGGAGGAGAGGGCTCATGGCACATTCCTAGGGTAGCAGAAGCTTCAGTTTGGTTGCTAATGGAAGTGGAATTCTTACTCCCGAGAGTCTGCATTTGGTGCAGAAGAATCAACATGTGCTGTTCAGAAGTGTGTCTCAAGGTATGTCATGTTTGCTTTGCTGCAAAGGGTGTGCTTGACTGCCCCAGGAATCCTGAGGCTCTTGCCCTGCATATGTGTATGTGTGTGTCTATGGGGGGAGTACTTGATCACACACCACCTTGCCCATCTCTGGATGGAAGTGGTACTGAGCAAGCTTGCTCTCACACAGCCAAAGTCCAAGGCCCTTTGTTCCCTTGTTGACTGGCCTGCCACCCTACCTTGTAGTGGATCCTGGGCCACTGGAACAGGTTGTATACATCTTATCAGGGCCTCCCTAGCTCCTCCACCCTGGGCCCTCACCATCTCCTCTCCTGCCCTTGTGTTCTAATTGCATATGGATGTTGAAACAGAGAGAGGGGCAGTGCCAAGCCTTTCCTGAGTTTCTTCAGGAGCACTAAGGGCCAGGAGC
The DNA here is from genome assembly GCF_000151885.1 of Dipodomys ordii. NCBI lineage: Eukaryota > Metazoa > Chordata > Mammalia > Rodentia > Heteromyidae > Dipodomys > Dipodomys ordii. Next base: position 351,069 of record NW_012267247.1, read on the forward strand.
CAACTTAGGACACAAGAGGACCCCTTCCCCTTATACCAATGCTCACCCTATGCTGTTCCAATGAACATTTGCCACGTGCTCTGACTAGCCAAAGCCACATGGAGCCCAGTCTCTTCAGAGTCCGAAGCCATTTGTTCCAAAGGCAGACTGCAGATGAGGAACCTTTGCCTGCAGACAGAAGGTCTCAGCCCACAGAGCCAGGCCCCTTCCTCACCCACAGAATGATTTGGGGGTTAGCTCCTATCTTTAACCTGAGCCTTTTACTCTGTGGAATGAGGCTGGGCTGTCTTGTCTGGATCCTTCAAATTAGGATTGGGGCAATTAGATGAGCTATTATCTGGCATGCAGATGTGTGGCACCCTGTGGCCAGGCTCAGTTAGATAAACTCTCAATTCACGGGTGTGCTGACAAACACCCAACAACTGGATGCCCACAAAGCCAAAAAGCCCTGCTTTGCAGAGTTTGCTGCTTTCTCTGGTGTAAATCCTCCAGCCATGGCAGACTGCAATCTGCTAGCATGAAACCATTGAACACAGAGGCAGAAGGAGCTGTGCAGGATCAGCTCTTGTGAGCCAGCAGGAGCCGCCCCCAGCACATGGGTGACTTTATCTTACACATAATAGCCGCCCAGCCAGAGGAAGAATCTAGACCAAGGTCAAGCAGGAAGGCACAAGAGCTCAGCACCTAGCACTGGGTCTGAGCCAGAGGTGAGGCTGTAAGTGACCAACATGAGCCAGAAAATGAGGTCCTAGGAAGAGGAGGAGCAGGGTTGGAAGTGTGACACGTAAGAGAGCCCAGGCTGAGGGGGCGGGGTCATCGGATGCTGGGTGATGGACAGGTGGGTGGGCCCCTCCCATGTCTGGAAAACAGCATTGCCTCCTGATGTTTCCAGACGTGGGGAGGGAGCCGGCCAAATAGGCAGGTGTTCCCTGAATATCAAGGATGACGTGTGATCAGGCCGAGCCAGGAAAGGGCAAATCCAATCTCTGTAATTGTTGGTGCATCGGTTCCTGTGATGGTCTCACGAGGATGATGCCAAGGGCCTGGGGAGGGGGGGAATGCCCTGTCTGACATCATCTGCTATTTCTGGACCAATTCACAGCCTCTTCCAGTGGGGACTTCCTTCAGGACATAAATCATCTAGTCTTCTCACGAATACCTCGCAGTCCTGAGAAAACAGAGTCAGAGGGAATCCGAGTACACGTAGTCTCTAAGGAGGGAAGTTGAGAAGAATCACTGAGGTGAGAGTTCACATCTCACCTTTGCCCCCTATTAGCCTAAGGGCTTTGAATCATTTCTCTTCCCTGGCATCTGATTTCCTGGCATGGGCTAATAGTGCTCAGTGATCTCTCTCACATCCTCCTCTCCCTGTGCTCTGGGGGTAGGGCTGGGGCAGGGTAGGGAATATGGGAGGGGACAGGCATGGGAAAGTGGGCTGGTGCGCATGACCTGCATTCCTCCTCTTGTCAAGGGGCTCAGTCTCTTTGTAAGAACTTGGTCATAGGGGGCCTCAGAGGACGAGAGAAGAGCCTGGGTTCTCAAAGGCTCAAAGCCAAATGTCCTCAAGTAAAGACACCTGTTGTCTGTCACCTGTGTGTGTGTTTGCCTAGTGTGTCTGACTTTGTTTCCCCTCAAGGCTGTTTCCATCTGTCTGTCCATCTGACCTGGGTGAGGGAAGAGATGCATAAGGGCTTGTCTCCCACCTGCTGCCCGCATCTCTGCAGAGGCCAGGCCAGCTTCTTGTCTGTCTGTCAGTCTGTGGGATCTGCTTCCCATGGCTCTGATTGCAGTTCATTCTCGCACACCTGGGCTCCACTGTATGATGTGTGAGTGACAGCGCGGTGACAAATGCGAGCAAGAGAGTGACAGACGGGAGCACACATGCTGAGGATGAGACACGTGCACACACAGAGGGTTGACAGCTGGGTTGTTCCCTTTGAGAGGAGGTCACTCAAGGTCACCCCCACATCAGAGAGGTGCCCCAGCACTGTCCATCCATCGCTCTATAGAGCCCTGACTGTCTGCATCCCTGATTGTAGACAGAGATGCCCCCACTGAGACCCCAGGAAGGGGGAGGAAAAGGAGGAGGGACAGTACCCATGGCAACTGATGGAGACACACATGTTGGTGCAGAAAGGACCTCTGAAACAATGGAGCTGTCCAACAAGCAAAAGGGGCTGTTGGTGGGAGTAGTGATCTCCCTGTCCCTGGAGTCATTCAATTATGGGCTAGCCATTCACCTATCAGGGCTGTCATGGGCAGAATGTTGTGCCTTGAGAGATAAGAGAGGTTGAGTCGAGCTGGCAGCTGACGGTGTTTTGTGTGAATGAATAACACATGACTTTTTAGTGCCTGGCACATAGTAGGTGCTCAGAAACAGAACTGTGGTTAGACTGTATGGAGCAACCTTACCACGGCTTTTGTGCCGGGAGAGATGAAAGGCTCTTGGCCACAGGTTATAGATAAAGAGGAGCTGGAAACCTGGGGTAACAAAAGGTTTCCCAGAATAGGAGTGTCTCTGTCTCCTTCACCCTCATTTGCATGGCTCCCACAAGCCTCCCTCCCATCTCCTAACTCAATTTCAATTTCAATTTCAATGTCAATAACTTCCCTGGCAAGACAAGCAGCCAGGGGTTGCCAAAGTGGATGGGAACATTGAGTTTCAGACTCGGCCCAGTTTGTCTAGCCAGAGCTTGTCCCTCTCTCAGGCCTGCCAGGCCCTTCTGACTGCACATCTCCCTCTCCTCTCTGCCCTTTAGGGAGAATTATTTTTTACCTTCTCCAGCTGTCTGTGAAGTTATTCGATACACTCCCTTCTTTGGTCAAGACGTTCAAACAACAGGAGCACACTGGAGGGGGAGCCAGAAGCCTGCTCTGTGGCTCTCCACAGGATGTGCTGGGGGATGGAAGGATGAAGAGGGCTTAGCCCAGGTCCCTGAGAGCCCAGGGAGGCAGAGGCAGATGAGAATCAACGGTTCCAATAATGTGGTGGGTACTTTGCAATAGGAGGGCAGAGGGGGCTCTAGAGCACAGAGGGGGACTCTCAGTTTGAGGTAGGGCTGGGCGGCTGTCTCAAAGAAGCAGACAGGGAGGCACTTCCCAGGTATCCTTGGATGGCAGGCTGCCCAGCTCTCCCCACACGGGTCAGTGGTGGCTGGAACATCAGCAGGGTAGACACCCTGTCACTTTAAGACACGGCAATATTTGGCTACGTGGCTGATCCTCTGCAAGGGACAGATTTGGCATAGAGGTATAACAGGAGGCATCTAGCATGTCAGTCACTAAGCTCACAGGGAAAGGTCCTGCAGGGAAGGTTGGAGAGAGGAGCCAGGAGGGCCCAGGGCACCACTGGAAGCCCTGGTAGTGTGGAGCAGGGCAAAGGTGAGACAGGAGCAGCCCCGATGGGCAGAGATGAATGGGAAGATAGCGTGAACTGACGCAGACTTTGCCAACTTGGCATCCCTACGCAGCAACTGACCAAGATCACTACTTTCTTCTACTTAGGGCCACAATTCAGGGGATCAGACAGACAGGGGCTGAAGCAATGCTGCCAGGAAAACCCTGTTGAGCATGAGCCCTCTCTTCCTCCTCTTTCAACCCAGCATACTGCCAGGAGGAGGTGCTCTGCCTGGCGTTCTTTATAACACAGCAGAAGAGAGGTCGCCGGGCAGAGTTCCTCAGGCAGGAAGGACCTGGCTCCCAACTCTTATTTCTCAAAGCCTGGGCCAGGCACAGGAGAGACCCTGGGATCAAGAGCACTGAGCAAGATGGACAAACCTCAGAGGGCCAAAGAGTTCTGTCTGTGCTGGAGTCTGGAGATTGCCACGAGATGATGCTTGGGTTTCTTGGGGCCTCTTGGACTTTGGGATTTGAACCTTTGTAGAAGATCCTGGGTCAGGAGCTCCAGCCCATCTATTCCTCCTGCCTCCCCTCTTTACCTAGCTTTAGAATGAAATGTAACCACAGGTTGGGGGCAGATGGGGCACTGTGGAATGAGGGCATGCTTCCAATATTGTTGCTGGGTACGTTGGGGTGCGTTCTTGCCACTTCTAGAGCTTTATTCTGCTCCTTAGTTAGATGAGAGCCATAGGTCAGATCAGCTGTTTACAAAGTGGAGTCCTTGGAAGGCTGTTCCTGCGTGTTGTCCTAGGGAAAGACGTTTGGGAGAATTCACATGCCTCCTTGTAAACTTACATAGGAGGCGGTGGCACTGCCCTATACACAGATTCCTGCTGAACTGTGTAAGGCCATGTGTTCCCCAAACCACTACTTCATCCCATAGAAGGAAGGAATGGCCTCGGCCACCTTAGAAAGTAAATATTAGACTAAACGTTTCTGGAAGATTCCTTCCAAGTCTGAGAGTCTAGGTGTCTGTTTCTCCAAAGAAGGCGGAGGTGGCCTCTTTCTGCTTCTCTTAGATCCTCATGGCAGGGTGGGTAGATTGTCCCACTGTTTGTTTGGGAGGGGTGAGTCGTAGAGTGCTTCAAGGTGGTGGGGAACTGGTTCCAGACCTTTTTTTTTCTTTAGCAGAAGGGGTAATCCTTCCAGGAAGTCTAACTGGGGAGTTATAGCTCCCTTCCCAGGCAGGCTCAGGCTCTGTCTAATCTCTGTTGTCCCTATGCAGGTCTTACACCCTTCTTGAGAGAGACTATGGAAGAGATTATAGGTGAAGACAGGGTGAACACAGAGGTTGAGGTACATCATCTACTAATAACCCGAAAAAAAACAGTATCCAAGAATTCACACCCACATAAGGCTAACCCTGGGCTAAAGTATAAAGCACTCCATTGTAGGGTTTGTGTAGCGTGTGTGAAGAGCTGGAGTTTTGGATTCAGATTGATTAGGAGACCATTCTGCCCACCAAGAGACTTAGGAAGATCTGAGCTGATCTTCCTGAAGTGATGGACTATGTTAACCCAGCTCTCTTCATGATCTGTTGATCATGCCAGCAGCAACCTTGAACTGTGGAACCTTGGAATGCCAAGACCTTGGAAAGCTAGGTCACTGGATGCCCTTGTCTCCTTTGCCCATGTTATGTGTTCCCAATTTGTGTGTTCCCCATCCTGTCCCTGGCCATTACACTTGTCCCTGTAAATAGGTAATTAAAAAATTCAAATATAACATAAGCCAATTAAATACTAGCGCAGAAAAGTTGTGTTTCTATGGTAATTAATTTATGCTTTGGAAAGGCTGCTAAAAACTTGCTGTGGAATTAGGTGTGGGCAAGACTAGAAGAGACCTAAGGGGGAGAAGCTGGGAAATCAACCCTATACAAGGGGTCAAACTCAAGGAGTCTCCTTGGTGATTGATGGCTTGTGTGAACAAAGACAATGTGCTCTTCATTCTGTGAGACTGGGAAACCTGTTCCCTCTTTCTCAACTTCATTTTTCTTGACTTTAAAATAAGTACAATATTTTCCTACTTTGCAGAGTTGCTGTGGGGAGAAGATAAAACCTGGGCAGTCCTCATCCTGTTAGTTCTCAACAATTCCACTTTCCTCTTCCTGCCTTGCCCACCTTCCCCCATCACAGATCCTAGCTAATCTCATTGTGGCTAGGGTTGAAGGAGTGGCCTCTCTTGGAAGGGACAGCTTTGAAGGAGAAAGGTCTTTCCTGAAGAACACCTGGTCTATGGAGTGATTCTGGCTGTGTGACACAGCAGCAGGAAGACGGTTTATGCTGGAGACCCTCTTTGCCATTCCGGAGGTCACAGATGCTAAGAGAGGTGTGTTCATCCTGTGACTTGGCCATCTTTGTCCCTTCTGGTGAGATCCCTCAGCTTCTATCAACTTGGGGCTCATCTGGCTATAGCAGGGACCCTCAAAGAAAGCCCAGGCCCGACAGAAGAATGTGGCTTTGACCTTCACAGTTCTGTTTTGATTTTTATTATTATTATTGTGAAAATACTGTACAGAGGGGTTACAATTACATGGGCAAGATAATGAGTACATTTCTTATCAAGCATTGTAGCCTCCTCCTTTGTTTACCCTTCCCATCCCTTCCCATCCTCCCCCCCCCGCCCTCCCACCCAATCCTCCCCGCTTCCCCCCCCACCAAAGTTGTAAAGTTCGTTTGCGACATAATGACTTGTACATCTCATTGTTGCAATGGGTCCACCTGTATCCCTATTTAAACAATGTGTTTTTCCCCTTCCCCTCCACAAATTATACCGACATCAAATACAGTGAAAGCAGGGGTTATACTGAGGGGGAGGGACATACAAAGCAACAAAGAAATCATCTTATAAATGTGTTAGAAACAATCGCATGAAAGAAAAAATTTTTCAATACATATCTTAGGGTTCATTTCCCTAACATCAACTTATCTGACCTTTTCTGCTTGACTCAGACACATACTAGATATTGCAAATAAGGGAAACCATAGGACCTATGTTTTTTGGGCCTGGCTTACTTCACTTAATATAATTTTTTCCAAGCCTTTCCATTTCCTAACAAATGGGGCAATGTCATTCTTTCTGATCGAGGCATAGAATTCCATTGTGTATATATACCACATTTTCTTGGTCCATTCATCTACTGAGGGGCATCTGGGTTGGTTCCATATCTTTCACAGCTCTGTTTATATTTTTATTGTGTGTATGCATGTGTGTCTGCTAGTACTGGGGCTTGAACTCAGGACCCGGGCACTATCCCTTAGATTTTCTTTTTGCTCCAGATTGGTACTTTGCCACTTGAACCACATTTCCACTTCTGTTTTTTTTTTTTGGTAGTTAATTGGAGATAAGAGTCTCACAGACTTTCCTTCCTTCCTTCACATCTAGATCCTCAGATCTCCGCCTTTTGAGTAGTTAGGATTTTAGGCGTGAGCCACCAGCACTTGGCTCAGAAAACATTTTCGTTGACAAATATTCGATTAAAAAACATGTATTGACCTATGAAATGCTATTATTTACTCATCCACTAAACAAATATTTATTGAGTACTTGGCAGCTACTAGGGCAAAAGGGTAGAAATAGGGGTTACTCAGTCTTGCTATGCAGTAAGAAAGGGGTGAGATCCCAAGTTAAGAGGAAAGGAGGCAAAGAGAAACAGCCAGGTTGTCTCTGGCTGTGCAGCCATAGGCCAGGAGGCTGATAGGCCCATGGGGAGGGGCTTCAGAGTCTAGCCTGAAGCTGTCAAGGTTCTTCAGCTCCATCCAATTATCCACTAATGACTCACAATGAATAGATTAGGAAGGGGACTGAGGACAAGGACGCTTAATTATCCAGCAGAGTAGAGGAAGAAACAGGGCGCATCCTGCGACAGGTCTGAGGGAGGATGCTGAGAGGAGATGGCTGGGGTGGGGGGGATGAGACAGGGGCTGCATTGCACTGGAGGCTTTACCAAATCCCCCCATCCCAGACACCGCAGGTGCCCAAAGTGGAGCTCTGTATCTGGGGAGGGGAGACAGGTTCAGGACAGGGTGGGTGGTGGAACAAGAGAGGTACCTGGGGAGGACTAGCAGGCACAGAGCCCATCCATTCCAGGCAGGATGTTTTGAAAGCTATCCCTCTGTCAGAACAGGTGACTTCAGGTTGTGGCTGGATGTGGGGCATTTTCTGCAGGTAACCATGGCTCTGGCCCTTAGTTGTGGGTGGTGTTGTCCTAGCCAGCAAAGTATACCAGGTCCTGTTGTTCTTTCTGCTTATACCTGGACATCTGGGTGCCCTCCTTCCTCTGGTCTTCGTGGGTAGAAGTCTGCTTTGCAGCAGGACCACAGCCAGCTTCTCCACCTCAGTCACGGAGGGCCCCAGGACCAGTGGTGAGCCCAAGGGCCCTTTGTCCAACCTTCCTGACCATTTTGAAGGGCAGATGGGCAATCCTTTTACCCGTTAGGCATAGGAGGAAAAATGGAGGTACTCAGGTTATTCAGCTCTCCTAATGGCCTCACCAGCAATGTGGGAGATGTGGGACTTGAACTCAGATCTACTCAAACTCCCCTAAGTAACTTGACACTTGTCCTCCTGATCTGTAGCTGCAGATGAGGACAGCTGACCAGCAGCTGGTGACCAGAGCAGCTATGTTGGAAGACACATTTATACTTGCCCTGAGAGGACTCTTCTAGTCCTGGCCTGGCTGACGTTCTTGTTGTATGTTTTGCATCATTACTTAGGTTCTGTGTCTGAGTGGTCATCCAAGCAGGTGTTCAGTGCCTTCCCCACATCCCCACCTTCCGCCTTACTCACAGTATGGGGGTTAGCAATCCTGGCTGAATGGCTAGAGCAAGAGTGGGTGTGGACACAAGGAGAGTGGAGACATATATGAGGCAGAAGGACCCTTAGCAAGGGGCCAGGAGATGCTAGTCTTAGTATGGTCCTGGAATCAATGTCTTTAGAATTCAGCAAGCAGAAGTTTTCTTGCCCTTCCATCTGGTTTGTTCCCAATCCTTCAAAGGCTCAATGCCTGCCACTGACGAAGCTCACCTGTGTGGATCCCGGTGTCCCACCGCTGTCTGCTGCTGCAGCCTCCTGCTCGCTGTTCCCTCTCTACCTCTGGGCCTGACCAGATGAACTATTCTAGCTGGCTATCTGCTGCTTGAGCCACAGCCCCACTTCTGGCTTTTCGGTGGTCACTGGGAGATCAGAGCCTCATGGACCATTCTGTTGGGCTGGCTTTGAACCACCATCCTCAGATCTCAGCCTCCTGAGTAACTAGGACTACAGAGGTGAACCACCACTGGTGCCAGCTGTAATCACTGTTTTTTTGAGAAGGTAACTGCATGTATGAGGGCTTCCCTGGATGACAAGCCACCCTCCCACCTCTGCCTACATTGGTGACCCTTGTACGTGGGTAGGAGAGATGGTCTGCCATAGGGTGTGCAACCTCAGGCCCAGCTCAGGTACTGTGCTACCATGCAATTTGTTGAAACCTAAAGCAGCAGGATCATGATGTCTCTATAGATGTGGAAGCTGAGGCTTAGGGGGATGGGTCCAGGGTCACAGAGTGCCCAGCGGCAAAGCCAAGGTCTAAACTTCCCACTGTGTAGAGCTACAGGGGTGTGTACAGGGCAGAGAGGAGGGAAGAGGGTGGGAAGAAATGTATTGGCCAGGCCTTGCTGGGTCTAGTCCCTGGGATGAGCTCATTTCAAGGATGCAATTGAAACCTGCTTCCACCACCAGAACCAGAAGAGGAGGGAGACCTCTGAGTAGAGCTGAGCAGGTTTGATGTGTGGCTGAAATCCCAGCTTCTACTCTGGGGTAGGGAGGGGAGGGAGGAGGGGTGGACGGGTGGGAGGGTGCTCCATGTTCTCCCTCCCCCTTCCGGGTGGGAAATCTATCTTCCCCTGGGATTTCCTGAAGTTCACATCAGCAGGGCCACATTTCCTGGGCTCAGCACAGGCTGGCTGCCTTCCCGGCTCTGCAGGCACCTGACTGGGGCTGAGCTCACCATTTCCATCCCTCCTCCCCATTTGTTTCCTCTCTGCACCTCTTGCCTTGCCCAAGTTGGACTACGATCAGCTCAGTGGCAGCCAAGCAACCTGAGGAGGACGGGCTGGAGTCCAGTCTCTGATGTTTCTCATGAGAAGCTGAAGTCCAGAAAATGGGGAGCAAATTGCCAGGGTCAAAGTTGCACAGCAGGTCATAATCAATGGTGGATGTGATGGACCGGTCCATCCAAGGTGATGGGCAGCCTACTCCATGGTTGGGCACCAGCTATGCCCCCTAGTTACTGGGGAAGCACAATGGCCAGGGGTAGCAGTGCAAACTTAGCATCCCCAGTGACATGGAGAAGCACAGTAGGAAAATCCCAGCCCAGGCCAGTGATTAGCTAAAGTGAGACCTCACCTTGAAAATGATCAAGGCCAAGGAATTGGCTTAAGTGGCAAAGCACCTGCCTCACAAGTATGAAGACCTGAGTTCAATCCTTAGTGCGGCCAAAAGAAAAAAAAAAGTTATTCAAGCTAAAGGAACTGAATACGGGGAGCCACCCACTGAAAGGAGGACTGTTTGTGATGACAATCCAGTGAAGTTCACTATTTTAGACAAATGAACAACTGCCTATATTCTTCATTGCGATCTATAAAACCCAGAGTCACCTTCACAATGTCCAGGGTACAACTTAAAATGACTAGACACGAGAGTGAATGAGAAACTTTGCCCCATTGGGAATAATCAATTCAGAGTGGCCCTAAATTAACCCAGATGGTAGAATTAAGCCATTATCTTAGAGCTGTTCTTAGAACCTGGTTAAAGATATAATTGAAGATGGCTGGAGGTTTGACTCAGGTAGCAGAGCACTTGTCTAGCAAGTGTGAGTTCAAACTCCAATACTGCCCCCACTTAAAAAAAAAAGATGTAAAGTATGCAAATACTGTCACAATAAATGTAAAGAGAATTCATCTCAGCATGAAAAAAAGAGAAAGAAAAATACCACACAAAGAAAGAACCAAATGCAAATTTTAGAGCTGAAAAATATTTGATATAAAGAAATATAATCACTGTTTAAATTCAGAGAGATTGAATAATTCTCCCAAAGCCACACTAATAAGTAATAGAGTTGGAATTTGAATCCCAAATCTGCCTAGCTTTAAAGATTATATATATTTCCAACCACACTAGGGGGAAATTAGAGATTAGTGGGAGTCTGGGGAAATGAAATTAGAATACGAACACGTCTAAAATGCCAGTGACACTGGGGTTTGTCTCACTGAGAGATTGGCTGTCAGACCTAGTGGTCTTTCATTGAGAGCAGCCAACAGGGTTATCTACTGGTAATGCTGAAGTTTACTCTACCCTGGAGTTCATTTCTATCTACTCCATCATTTCCGGTTATTTCCACTCATGAGGACAGAGAAGGGGAAAGAAACCATGCAGGGCAGCCCATGCTATTTTGTGCACAGGGTTTTTCTCTTGCTCCATGTTTTGCATAAGCATTATCCTTGTGTGTGTGGGGGGGCTGGCAGAGAGTCTTCCTGTATTCTCACTACCTGTCCATAAATGAGATCCAGAGAAACCCAGGGTCTATTCTGTGAGTTTTGTGTGTCCTCCATGGCAATGTGTGTTGTTGTGGAAGGCAGACATGCGGCCACCACTTGGAGATAAACACAGAGGAGAGAAGCAAGGCAAGCGGTGGTGCTTGGTAACCACCTGTGTACCTACCAAGTCCTGCCTTAGGACTTCAAAGGAGGGGCAAAGTCACTAGGATTGAGAGCAATCACAAAATATATTCTAGAAGATGTGTGTGTGTGTGTGTGTGTGTGTGTGTGTGTGTGTGACCTGATCTGTGAAGGCTAAGCCTAAGACCATTCCAAAACTTAGTAGATATTTATTAAAATGAAGGAATCGATAGCACGATGATTTCTTTCTTGGCCATTTTAAAGTGCCTGTCTTCTAAAATGGTTGTTTAAAATGTCAAAAAAAACCAGACTATTTTAAAGCAATCAGTAATAGCCCCCTCCTTCTCCTCCAAGCTGGAGTCTACCCAAATGTCCCCATCAACAGTTGAATGGATAAATAAATTCGGGCGCATTCCCAGAATGCAATTCTACCTCACAATAACAATAGGTCTCTCCAGGAAACTTTGTGGAGGAATTGGAGTCTCAGAAGCACAGGCTGCAGGAAGGCAGGCACACGCACAAAAGGAGATCTGTTGTTAAGGCTCCATTTCCATTAAGCACAAAAAGGAGAGGTGAAGTTAATCTAGGGTGTTTGAAGTCAGTGTAGAGGATTTGGTAGTAGTGACTTGAAGGGAGCCCCGTGGGAGCTGTGGAGGATTTAGGAAGTCTTCCTTTCTTGGCCTGGATGTTGGTTACACAGATGACTTGGATATTGACACTTTTATTGGGCTGGATGCTTAGAATAGGGTCGTTTTTCTGCAAGCATGCTGTATTTTGACCAAAAAAAAAAAAAAAAGGTAGCACACACACAAGTGATATGTTTTCTAAGCTTGCCTCTTGGACCTCCATTCCCTGTTCTCTGTACAGATGGCATAGATAGCACGACTTTGCTCTGGAAGAAGCATCTTCTAGTTAAGACTAAAGGTAAAAAGGCAGAGATCCTCTCCCCTTTTGAATGATTGGGAAACTGAGGCTGACCGACAGGAAGTACTTTTTCCTTTTAAAATACACACACACACACACATACACACACTATATGGTAGTGTTGTACTGGGGGACATGCAAGACAAACCATAGGAAGATCACTGTCCTTGAAGGGCTTACATTCTGGAAAGGTAGATAAATGCTTTAGATGGTTATAAAAAGTGCAGTAAATATCTGGACACTGGTGGCTCATGCAGGTAGTAATCCTAGCTACTCAGGAGGCTGAGTGAGACCTGAAGGATCATTGTTAGAAGCCAGCCTGGAAAGAAAAGTCCATGAGACTCTTATCTCCAATGAATCAGCAAAGAGCTGGGATGGAGACGTGACTCAAGGGGTAGAGTACCAGTTGTAAGCAAGCAAGCCAGCTGTGTGAGAGCTTTGGGCTCTGGGGTCAAGCCCTCGTAACAGCACCAAAACCCAAACAAAACATGTTTTGCATGATGAATGCCCGGAAAGCTAAGGAGTAGAGTGGATTCTAGTCTCCAGGTGAAATTAAGCCAGAGAGGCCTTCTAAGAAGATGAGATGTCCTAGCTGGGTTTGGAAGCTGGAGAGGTCAGATTAGGTCAATGAGGGTTAGGATCATCTTCTTGTCAGAGGGAACAATTTATCAGAGAAGCAGAGGGAGATAGGCATCCTTCTTTGTCCACAGTCACGTCCATGTGGCTAGAGTATAGGGCAGGGGGCTGGATGGTGAGAGGTGAGGCTGAAGCTCTGATCCAGCCCTGGTCAGCAGACTGGGGTGGACGGCAGGACAAGAGCAAGTCCCTTTTCCTCAGAGTCCCTCCTGGCCTTCCCCCTTCCCACAGTGGGATAAGACCTGGCTTTCTGCTTCACGCATGCTCATCCCAGCCCCCTGAGGCTCTTGGGTCAATAAGCTCTTTAAGGAGCCAAGGAGAGGCGAGATCAATTCAGCTGCCATCGATCCCACCTCAGTGGCTGATTCGTTAGCAGAGATGGAGGCTGGCCTGGGGAGCCCCTCACTAATGCTCTGTGGTTCTGCTCAGGATTAATCCGGAAGTGCCCAGCAGCCCCAGGGAAAGCATTGGGCCTCCCCCTCCCCCTGCCCCAGGTCCCCTGGAAGAGAAGCAGGGAGGTCCTGACCCTTAACTGCATCAGATGCCTTTACCACTCCAGCTAGAAAACCAAAGCCCCAGGCTGCCCGCAGCTAGAGGGTTATGTTGCTCCTTGGCTCCAATGCTGTCCGTGTGCCCCACTGCCTTCGGGGATCTGGAAAATTCCCTAATTGGGTGAACAAGCCCCTCTGTGGACTGGGGCTCCTCTGTCTTTTCCAGCCTCATCTCTGCCCAGCGGAATGGCCTCGTGTTCTCTGCCTTGTTACTACATCACACAAGTTTACCTGTCAGTTCTAGAAAAGTTTCCTCTGGCCAGGTGCTGAGGACTCACACCTGTAATCCTATCTACTCAGGAGACTGAGGTCTGAGGATCTCGGTTCAAAGCCAGCCCAAACAGGAAAGTCCATGAGACATTTATCTCCAATAAACCACCAGAAAACCGGAAGTGATGCTGTAGTTCAAGTGGTAGACTGCTCGCCTTTAGCTGAAGAGCTGAGGGACAGTGCCCAGGCCCAGAGTTCAAGCACCACAACCGACCCAAAACAAAACAAACAAAAAAGAAAGTTTCCTTTGATCCTCCTATCACCACTACCACCATCCCCTGCCCGCCCACCCCAAATCCAACTTAAGCAGCATTCTTAGAGCAGACTGGCAACCTGATTGCTTATTTTTCCTTGTCTCATTTCCTGCTGACTATTGGAAATGCTTGGGAGCTTTAAAAAGTGCAGAATTACATCGGGGTTTTCTAGGATAGAGCCTGAGTATAAATGCTTTCACACCTCCTTCCCTGGGATCCTTGGGTCTCCTGAAAACAGGGACCACAGGGATTGACTAGGTCCTCTGTCCCTCCTGCCTGGCACAGGATGTGGGCACAAGTTAGACATGCAGCAGGTATCTGTGGAATTGTACTGTCTCAGAGGCATGTGTGGCCTGGGCTGAGCATCCTTACCACCCCTACCCTGTGTTCCCTGTGCAGCAGCCATCCCTGACTTCCGCTGGACAGCATGAAAAACAGAGGGTTAGCTCTTAGACCTGAGCTGAGCCCATTGAATCTTTCTTTCATTATCAGGTCACAATCAATTATCGCTGTGGCTTTGGAGGCAGCAGGGCAAATAAGAACATCTTGTTTTATAAAAGGGGACCTTGAACCCCAGGGTGAGTTAGCCCACAGACCTGGGTGTTTCAGCAAGGATTGGCAGAGTTCAGCTCACTCTATGGTCTCTCTGAAACTTCTTCTCTTGAGCCTCATTACCAATGGCTTCCTCAGGCTGAACCAGAACCCCCTCCTCGGTCCCTCATCCTGCAGTCTTTGGCCCTACTCCTTTCCCTTTCTGCCCCCCTCTGCCTTCCCAAAATGGTTGCCCAGGGTCCTTCAGGGTCTTCTCCCAGCTGACCTAGCAAGGTGGCTGGCATGGTGATCTAGAGAGCTCCATACTGAAAAACAAGCAGAACTGGGCTTGAATGACAGTGAACCTGGACCTGTCTTCCTACAGCCAATGCAGGTAAAGCGGGAATCCCCAACCGTGCAAGACCTTAAGATCCTTCTGGGTTGTGTACAGGTACGGTAAGGCTTGGGGTAAGGAGGCCCAGCCCAGACCTTCAGCTTTCCTTCCTGAGTGTTTAGCAGGTCCAGAGCTTGCTTCATGTGCCTCGATCATCTCTATAGAAGCAACCAGTCCCCTAGCTTTCCCTGCTGTGGTAGTCTAACCTGGAAGACCCATCCACAGTCTCAGACCCTTCTTCGTCAAGTCTCATTCATCCCATAGCAAAGTAGCAGGTTCTTGCTTTTTTTCTTTTTTCAATTTTGTGCTGGTCTTGGGGCCTGAACTCGGGGCCTGGGCGCTCTCTGAACCCCTTTTGCTCAATTCAAGTGCTCTACCACTTGAGCCACAGCTCCACTTCTGGTTTCTTTTGTGATTAATTAGAGACTGGACTTTTCTGTCCAGGCTGGTTTTCAACAGTGATACTTGGATCTCAGCCTCCTGAGTCGCTAGGATTATAAGTGTGAGCGATCAGTGCCCAGCAGGTTATTACTTTGAAAGAGAAACTTTTCTGGATAACATGGGCGTTGCCATTCAACTCAGAAAGCCAGAAAGGCTCAGGTGTCCAAGAGGCTAGGAGAACTGCTGTGGTCCAACTTTACAATTTACCTTTTCTTGTGACATTTTCCCCCTAAACCTTTTGTAAGCTCACATGCACAGAATGTAGCCAATGAGTCTTTATTCCACTTTCCTCATTGGCCTATTTTGGTCCTGTGGGTTTTTTTCCGTCACTCATTGGTACATGTGAACCATATAAGCAATGCCCTCAAACTCATTTCCTAGCAGTTGAAGGCCTGATCTGAAAGGTTCTTTGCTCACACAGCCCATGGCATCTCCTGCCTTCCCTACCCAAGGTAAACCATTCTCCTCTCAACTCTGTATCTGTCACTATCTGCTTTCTTGTACAGATTTGACTCTCGCTTTCCATCTTGTAGCTCCCTGGGAGTGTTTGTCTACCCTTCATCTGTGGGGCTGCCTGTTCTTACAATATCCTGGAAAGAAACAAATCATATGCAGGTTGTTCCATTATTCTTGGCTGTAGCAAACTCTTTAGCAAGACTACCTGTTGACCTCCAGTGTTCTCTAAGAGGAGGGGACAGAGAGCAGAGATGATCTCCCTCCCTGCCCCCAAACGGGGCAGGCGACACCCAGAGAATACTACTTAAAAGGAGCTGTGTGAAGGAAGATGGACATGCTTGTACCTTGCAGTGCTGAGAAGTGTGGGCTGGCTCTGACCCCCACTTCCACTCATGCTTGTCCACAGCCCCTGAGACTTGTAAAACTAGCAAACGCTTCACACATCATCTAACCCTGGCCCAGCTTATGGTCCCTGATTCCAGACTGTGTCTGTCCTCAGGAGGGGATAGAGCAGGTGCCCACAGGGGACTGAGGATGCCACCTAAGATAGAATTACTGTGATGAGCTGACGGAGCCTGACAGGAAACCCTGACAAGCCACAGCCCTGGCCCCTCGGCCTCTCGGTTAGTGTGCCAGCCCCAGGCCTTCCTGTAATGCTCAATAGGGAGACCTCTATAGGCCCAGAACTAATTTTATCCATGAGTGACTCTGCTTAATCCTCTCTGGGCTCCCGTCCACTGTTGGGGGGCCACTCCAGGGGCAGAAGGAAGGGGGAGCACGTAGGCTGGGAGAGCTGGAGCCACAGCTTGGCTGGAAAGGTGGAGGGAGTCTTTGGGGGAGAGAGATTCAGCCTCTGGGGCTTCTGTGGCCAGGGCCATTGTCATCTTCTGGTCACTCCCTTAGAGGGCCAGCCCAGGTCCCCTCACCCCCCCCCGCAGTGAGGAAACAAAATCATCAATAAGGCCCAGGGAGGTCACTATCAAAGCCTTCATCCCACTTTGATCTGAATGGACTTGGGGTGTAGCCCTGGTGGGGGGCATCTTCTCAGAGTCTTCTGCATTGAGCAAGGGGAGAAGCTCTCTGCCCAGAGCATGAGGTGCCCCAGGGTGTCCAGGAAACTAGAGACTCTGAGCTACAAGGGTCTCCAGAGGGAGTGCTATACCGCATTCGATGTTGGGAGCCTAAAGAAGGCCTGGAAATAACAGACACCCAGCCAGAGTTTCCCAATGGCAAATGAATGCCTGCCTGACACCCCTGCATCCTATCCTACTAGTTGCTATTGTCCACTCTGTAAGTGCCCCCTTGCAGGAGGGGGCGGGAGGGACAGAGTGGGTATTTCTAGAAGTCTCATCTCAGGATCCTGTGCCCACTGGTTCAGCACAGAGGTTGGCACTAAGGGGCCCTGGCTCAAGGGCTGGCTCCTCCCCTTGTTTCTTAGCCCCTCCCCTTGTTTCTTAGCTCCTCCCCTTGCTTCTTAGTTCTACTCTTTTCCTAGCCCCTCCCCTTCTTCCCTAGCTCCTCCCCCAGCTTCTTGTCTCCTCCCCTTCTTTTCTAGCTCCTCCCCTAGCTTCTTAGCTCTACTCCTTTCCTGTCTTTGCTCCTCATACCATCTCTCCAAACCCATTTTCTTTATTTAGAACACAACAACAGGAACTCTGCTAGTAAAGGTGACTTTCAGGCTTGTTGTGAAGCTGAAGGGAGACAAGGCCACAACTCAGTACCTATCACATAAACAGTCAAGAAATCCTAGCAGTTAAGGTTATCCCTGAGCTGGTGGGCTCCTATTCATCCTTTGCAGCCCTGTGGAAGTATCATGGGCTCCTGTTGAAGCCTTCTCTCATAACCCCACTCACGGATCTTGATGACTTCTGGAACCCTGGCAGCTAGGGCCTCACTTTCCTCTGGGTTGGTTTGCAGGCTCCATCTCTGCTAGAATATAAGTCCCTGAAGGGGGAAGAGGGTTGTGGAGGAGGTGGTTCCATGGTAGGGTAAGAACAGAGCTGGTGGAACTTCAGATCTAGGTGGTGATAAGCCCAGCTGGGTCCTAGAAATCCTCCCCCCCACCCATGCAGTCCGTTCTTTAGGGACTCTGTCTGTATCTGGAGGCCTTCACTGCCCTCTCCTGACTTGGTGACCGGGCCTCGCTCACTTGCCCACGGTTCTCTCCCGCTTCCTGAGAGACAGTGACAGATCAAGAGAAGATGGTTCCAGCTAAAAGAGTCCTATAATTATCAACTGCGGATTATTTTAATTAAAACGCTTTGCATCCTCAGCTCTTAATTTCTAAAATGATTATAAATGTTATTATTAAAGAAAAATCCTTGAAGTGAGATTCATAAATCTCTGCCTGGGCTGAGATGACAGGGTGAAGCCGGTTACAGCCAAGGAAACTCAGCCCGGGGGCTGAGGAGGCTCCATTTGCGGGAGTTGAAGGAGAAAGCGAGAAGAGAAGTAAGCGGAAATGGAGTGAAGCACGGATTTAGGGGTTCTACGGGTACCCCCTTCCAACGTTACCTTTTAAACTCATTAAAGCATTTGGGTCTGAGAAAAATCACACCAGATCTGAATTTGAAACTTGCCCCTTGCTGCTCGCTGTGTGACCTGGAGCAAGTCAGCTAACCTCTCCGAGCCTCCACTTTTGTCCCGTGTAAATGAAAAGAATAGCCATCTGGCGGAGCTATTTTTAAAGGCGTGCTGATATTGTATGTGAAACACTTGTCACAGAGTAGCTACATGATAGAGTTGGATCCCCTCCCTCCCCATTCCTAGACTGATTGTAGTCATCTCCAGTCTCCAAGCTTTCCTTGGCTCTCCTACTCCTAGTCCCTGTCAGGACCCAAGGGTGGACAGGTGGGAGGCTCTGGCTTCTCAGTCTTTTATCTTAAGGAAACAGAGGTTTAGAGAGGGGGGGGAACGTCTGGCAGAAAGTCATGAACCAAATTGCTTGGCAGGTCGTTTTACCCATGTTTAGCAGATGGCTGAAGTCTGCCTTTCTTATTTATTTTAAGCCTGTCTTTCTAATGACGAAGGAGAGATGGCCAAGCAGCAAGCGGCCCCTGGGGGGAGGGGGTGAGATACAGGATTCTTGGACACTGCTCTCAGCTTTTTGGGGTGCTGCTGTGTGCCCTTGAGTCTGAAGCCTTCTTCTCTGAGGACCTTAGTTCTCTCCTTGGTAAAAGAGGACTCAGTAATCCCTGGCCCACTGACCCCTGGGGGGCTGGCTCTGAGGACCAGGCCCTGATGATAGATCTGAAAGTGCTTTGTAAGCAGGACAGTGAATAGCAAATGCAGATTATTAACATTAATATGAATGAGCTCACTCACAGCTGGCCACTGGCCATGGAGGAGGCTGAGAGAAGCTTGGGGAGCCTGGGAGGAATTGCTGGTTGAGGTCTTTAGAGGAATAGCAGGAGTGGTGGGGACTGGCAATTCTCTGCAGGGCTATTTCTCCACTCCTGTGGATGCTCGGCCCGGAGAGAGAGAGAGAGATGGGGGACATCTTGGGCCGTTGGCGTTTGGATGCAGTTGGAATGCTGGCAGGTGGGAGGGGTCCCATTGCTTCTGGCAAGGAGAGGCTAGTCTTCACATTCAAGTCTCTGAGCCCAGGAGGCAGTGGGGCTGAAGTCTGGGCTGTGTGCTGTGGGGCTCATTCAGGGCCCAGGACCTTCCTTCTCTCTGTTCAATGCTCCTTGTACTAGGCTCCTGGCCCTTCACTGCAGTCTCCTCCTTCCCAGCTAGGCCACACTGCTTCAAATGTACTTGTCTATAGAGCTGCTTTGTGTTCTAGACCATTAATTCATTCATGCATTCATTCCTATATTCAGTTAAGGATTTCCTTTTCTTTTCATGCCAGTGCTGGGCACTGTCCCTTAGTTCACACACTCAAGAGTTGTGCTCTGCCCTTTGAGCCACTGCTCCACTTCTAGCTTGGTGGGTAATGGGCCACGAGTGTCTCACAGACTTTTCTGCCTGGGCTGGCTCTGAACCACCGTCTTCAGATCTCAGCCTCTGGAATCACTAGGATTACAGCTGTGAGCTACTGGTGCCCAGTAGTAGAGGATTTTCCCTGGTAAAGAGGTGACTGGCACTGTGCCAAGGCACTGAACACAGAAGAGAATGAAACCCTGGCCTGGTCATTAAGGCTCAAAGGCTGCCGTGGAGACAGAAGACGGCTTTGTAAACTGATCATTGGTGTACCAGCTGAGGTTGGGAACTTTGGGCACATAGTGGGGCCTGGGGGCAGGGCTTAGGCCTTGAGAAAGGATATCCTGAACCCCCTTTAACTAACTCAGTGGGAAGAAAGCAGTCAGGGAGGCCTGGAGCAGCTCCCCTTCCAGCTGACCCCCCCACCCCCAAACCACACACCTGAAGGTCAGAGCCTTCTGTGTTCTGCCTGTGGGGTAAGGAGTCAGAGCCCCAGGACAGGGCTTGCTTGGATCCCAGCTTGTCTCCAAACAGACTGCACCCTGGGGCCTCATTCCCTGGAGGACGGGATACAGTTGTGAGACACTGGAAGATGGCGGCTGTGGCCAGCACTCCAGAAAGGAGCCACACTGTTGTCATGGCTGACCGTTGTATTCCTTGGATGTGGAGGGTGTTGGGTACCCAGTGGGGTGCAGGCCTAAGACGGCACACCTGGGATTTCCTTTCAATGTCTGTTGATAGATTTGCACCAATGACAAGGCTTAAGATGGGAAGATGAATGAGATGCCTGTGGGCTGTGTGCATGTGTATGTATGTGGATCAGAGAGAGAGAGAGAGAGAGAGGAGAAGCAGAAGGAGGACGAAGGGGGAGGGAGGAAGGGAGGTCCGGAGCTCTCTTTGGCACACATGACACATGCTGCCTCTGTTTCTCAGCATCACTGTTCCTTAGAGCTTCACCCCGATCCCGAGTCCTGCTCACTCCCCCCCACTCCACCCGTTTCCCTCTTACTGCCCTTCAGTCCCAGCTAACATCTTGTTGTCTGTTAACATTCAACGATACAAACTTCCATGCAGGCTGACAAGAATTGCTCATCTCTGCAAATCGCCGTAGTCTAAGTAGATTTTGATGAGCACTAGGCTAAAGGCTCCAGATGGATTCTGGGGGAATTCTGGAAGGCAAGTGAGCATTTTTGAGCTGGACAGGGAAGGTCTGAGCACAAACAAGAACAGGATGAACCTGGTAGTGTTGCTGAGTGAGGGCAGGGTGGGGTGAGGGCTGGAAGCCATTGTCTTTCAAGCACTACCAGCCTTGTGCTAGGCGTGGTGATGGTCAGGGATTGCCACGCTGTAACGCCATTGGCCCTGGGCAGTGTGCCTGAGCCTGGGACAGGAAAAGCAGACCTGGGCCATGATGCCCTGGGAGGCTAGAGAGGGAGAAAGCAAATGCACCAAAGCCCAGAGACTCAGGGAGAGCGCTTGGGCAGCCTGGGGCCATCAGCCCTCTTTCCTTCCTCTCCTTGGTCTGCAGAGAGAGGAGAGTGGAAAGTGGGTGGTGTGTTCAGCATGAAGGACTCTTCACCTGTTCTCCTGGGCATCTTCCACCACGCCCACCAGGCAACTTCTGCAGCCCCATCTCAGAGATGAGACAATGGGATTGAAGGACGCGGCTGATGGACTCCAATCCCTCGGGGACTTTGCAATCAGAGCTAGCCTTGGCTCTCCTCCCTTCCTCTTTGCCACTGCTGCTGCTCCAGCCCCACCCGGCCCATCTAGAGAATTGCTTTGGAGTAAGGCAGAAGGGAGTTGCCTGGGCTTCCTGCCCTCACCCCCCACCCCATGCTTTGTAGCTGATTACTCTGCAGCCCTTTGATCTGCTACAGAAGCTGGCGGCCAAGCTTGTCCCTGGCCACCGGCAGAAATCGGAGGTCTGACTTCAGGTGAAAAAGCTCCTTCTCTCTTTTCCTTCCCAGGTTTTCCTTTCCCGCCTCCTCGCCCGGTTTGTTTTGAAGCTTATTTTTAACAAGGATTGAAAACTTCAGATGCAGCAAAGCTCTGGAGCCCTAGGGGATAAAGGCTGATGCTGATTGGCGGGCACAAGGGTGGCAGGAGACAGATAGAGAATAATAATTGGGTTGCCTGGCGTTTACTGAGCACCTACTAAGCTCAGGCATCAAGTACCCAGGGAGAGCCATTTTGTCTTTGGTGTTGCTGTTCCCTGCTGTTCTGGGGGGAACAAATCTCTGCTCATTTTACAAATGCAGAGGTAAACACACACAGGTCCGGGGGGGGGCCCGGGGGGGAACTCTCTGGGTCACAGATACACAGCTAGTACGGGGTGCGGTAACATCAGGGTATGTGTGACACTGCCCCCAGTGGGCTGGGAGGTCTAAAGTTCCCAGGACCCTTCCCAGACCCCTTGTCACACTGTTGAGACTACAGCGTGGGAGCTCTGCTTTCTTCACTCCAAGGCCATCTCCAATGTTCCCAGATGTGCCCCACAAGCCCCCAGCTGTGTTCTGGTGGCCCGGGAGGAATTAGGAGGTAGCCCTGTCTGTCTTTGTTGTTCCCATCCTGGGGATCATGGGGTGTGGCAGTGGGAAGACTATGGGCCCAGCTCATGTCTCTGTGACAAGGAGAAGCAAGCCCCAGAATGGGAGCCCATGGTGTCACGACCTTGATCCCTGTAGGACCCTACGGAAGGTTTCCAAAGAAGTGACTGTCAGCTTCTTCTTCAGGGACAGCTGAGGATGGAGAGGTGGACGGCAGAAGATGATGGAAAGAGCCTGTCTTCCGATGACCTTTAGCAGCAGCATCTATCTCCCTGTCCGTGGGAGAAAATGTGGAACTTTCTGTGGGCTGACCCTGTGTGAGGTATATGTGCCTCCATCCAGCCCCACCTGAGCATTGGGTACCAGCCTAGACAGGAAGTACCTCCCGACAAATAATTGGATTTAACTCCGCCTGAATCTTAATCTCTTCATCGGCAAAGCAGGGTAGAAACCAAAAGCAGACAGTCTAGTTCATGAGAAGGTGAGCCGAAAAAGGGCTTGGCACTCAATAGGGGCTCCATAAGTGCCCATCACGGTTACAACAGTTAGCTGTGGTCAAACCCAGCTGGGCGTGGCTGGCATACTCCTCCATCTTGGAAAAAGAGAGTCTGAAAAGCGTGGCTGGCATACTCCTCCATCTTGGTAAAAGAGAGTCTGAAAAGCAGCCTCTGTGGGCCAGCTGACCATCTTGGGTGGGTAGGGGCTCGCTCCTGCCCCTGCCCATGCTTTCTTCTGACCCAGGGATGGTCAGGTGGTTTCTCCTTGCCTCACTGGGTCTCCGAGAGATTCAACAGGGATAGAGACAGTTCTCCCGCAGGGTCCTTACATCATTAACCATTCTGGGCCCATCTCTGGCCACCCCAGTCCCACTGCCCTTCAGCAGACATCCCTCTCCCGCTACACACATTTGCATGAGCAGAACATCTTCGCCATGCCTCCTCACCACCTGCTCGTGTGG
Source organism: Dipodomys ordii (assembly GCF_000151885.1). NCBI lineage: Eukaryota > Metazoa > Chordata > Mammalia > Rodentia > Heteromyidae > Dipodomys > Dipodomys ordii. The sequence continues at coordinate 374,011 of NW_012267247.1, forward strand.
CTCTCTCCCCACCTGAAGCCACAGCTACATATGCAAAGGCCAGTATATTAATTTGTGTTTGAGCGTGGAGCTGGGGACACTGCGGAGAAGGGAGATTAGGCAGTGGCAGTGGGTGGGAGGCAGACAGATGGCTTGATTGCTTTTACCTGTTGCTAATTTGTTAGGCAACAGCTCCTCATTTGTGTTTAATCTTGCCCAGACCCAAGACAACCATGATGCCAAGCCCCAAGCACCTGGGCTAGAGGGCAGGGGTGGGGTGGGGGGCAAATGTCCTGCTTGGGAATTGAATACCAGGCTTGAGAAGTGAGTGGTGGGCTGGGAAGGTGGCTCAATGGTAGAGTGCTTGTCTCACAGGCATGAAACCCTGGGTTCAGTTCCTCAGTACTACATACGTAGAAAAAGCCAAAAGTGGTGCTGTGACTCAAGTGGTAGAGTGGTAGTCTTGAGCAAAATAAGAAGCTCAGAGACAGTGCCCAGGCCTTGAGTTCAAGCTCCAGGGCTGGCAAAATAAAAGAAGTGACTGGTTCTTTCTTATCTTGACTCTGATGCTATCTCAGGCTGTTCACTGAAAAGCCTTCTTGGAACATTTGAGCCACCGGGAAGTGAGCTGAGAAGCTGCGGGGCTAGCTGTCCTATTATTCAGCTGCGTGGTCTTGGGTAGGTTGCTCAGCCTCTCTGGACCCTATGTGCTGAACTCTATCTGGAGTTGTGGAGCGTGAGCCAGGGAAATGGACCTGAGAGTACTCAGACACATGTAATACGTTGTCACGGGGAGGCATGATTTGGGAGCAGAGCCAGCAGCACTTCCATTCTGGAGTCAGTGGGGCCTGGTCTGGCTGAATTCGGACTTGGCCATGAGAGCTATGAAATCTCAGGGTGGACACCTAGGCTTCCTGGGCAGGCTTTTCCTCCCTGAGTCAGTGGGATGCTGATGCCCCTCCTTCAGGGGTTGCCTGGAAGATGAAAGCGTATTTAAGCCCTGGGCAGGCTCTCAGGTATACACACACAATCCCAGGGAACATCAGCTAGGAGACAGTGCTCTGTTGTCTTTTCCATCATCTATAAGCTCGGAGGTTGGTGAGCTGAGGCCTGTGAACCTATCATGAGAAGACAGCCATGAGGAAACACGCTCCCCCCTCCTCGAGTTAGCAGAAAGGTCCCAGCCTGCCTGATAGATGGGGCTGAGGTTTGTGTTCTTGGTGAATCCCTCCTCTGAACCTCAGTTTCCTCTCCCGTGTGAAGAGGGGCTGAGGCTTCCTGGGTTATTGTGAGACGGCGTGCCTTTCGGAGATAAAGTGCTCTGCTCAGTGTCAGGCATGTAATTGGCACTCTGTGATGCCTGATGGATTAATTCTCTATCAGAGGACAACCAGCAGTATCGCTTCCATTTGAAATGAGGGAGAAAACCAGGCTGGGTGAGTTTGTCAAGAAAGGAGAAAGAATCCTTTTGAGAAACTTGCTCAGGGGGTTATTGACTGAGAATCCATCTTATCTCTCCTTGGCCTTTGGATTTGTCTCAAGGAAATGTGCAATTATTCAAAGGGACAAGGGGAGGGAAGGAGTGGGCGGGGGTGCCTCTGTGGTGGGAGAGAGGAGAAGGAGGGGAAGAGAGGGAAGACAGAGAAGGTGGAAAGTAGGTGCGTGATACACATTTCAACATCCTTTTTCTACCTTCCCTTTTTCCTCCTCCATCCTCTTTTGAAGCTGAAGTCCATGTCTAAATATTAACCCCCTCCCCAAGTATCCACGCTTCTTCCCCAGCATCAAGTTTAACTGGGCCAGTGCACAAAATGGTTGAAAACATTTTTTTCCTTGGTTGGTAGCCTTGGGCAGGAGGATCTTCTGCTGAGGTCATTTTCTCCCTGGTGGGAGGTCATTTCTCCACTGGGGTCAGCTGCCCTCCCCTTCCTTCCCTCTCCTCCCTTCCTCTCTCCTCCTCTCCCTCTCCTTCCCTCCCCTCCCCTCTCCTCTATAATGTGGCAACATAGATCAGAGCATGGAGCAAGGGCAAGACTGGGTCTTAACATGGAGTCTTCTGGTAACTACAGGTGACTTCTGTGGCAGTCTCTGGCTCCTCTTGACATGGGGTGTGTGATGGTATTATATGTATCCAAAGGAGCCCCACATACAGGGTCTCTAGCACAGGTCCTGAGCACCAGGCAGAGCTCAGAACCTGTGTCAGCCACTGTTGGGTGTTCAGTCCCCTGACCCAGCTTTGAGTCCTTGGCACAGGGCCTTTCTGTGTCTCTAGGAACCCTTGGTGCAGGAGGCAGGTGTGCGCAACCAACTCAAGGCTGTGGAGCCTGTAGGCACCATAACCTAGCTGGATCTGGGATGAGCCTTGTGTGGCCTTACCCACTATCCCCAGTTCATTCAGAGTCTGACTTTTGTGCTTTGTAGCAAGCCTTTCTTCTCCAAGTCTGCCCTGTCTGTACACCTACCCCTATGGTCAAGGATACAGAGAAGGAGCCTCTGTTTGGGACTGTGTGCACTGTCTCCTGCAGCCCCCTGCAGCCCTCCCGTGGGGGTGGTGGAGTTGTTTTTTTAGCTGCAGCCATCAGGGTTAGCACAGCCAAGAGACTTCCTCTATGTATGGGGACTGATGACTCTGGATTAGACAACACAGATGCCAGCCCTTCACAGCAAACTGCTTCTCTCTCTCCCTGCTCATGGGCGCCTCTCCCAGTGATATTCCGACTTGTTGATTGTAGATGGTCTTCCCTCAGACTGTCCCAGGCTCCTGGATGGTATGTGGGGCACACATGTGGCCAGTTAACAGCAACTGAGAGACTGGTGAAAAATACGGTCTTGTTGGGTAAGGTGTGGTCAGCAGCAAGGACTGTGGGTTGGCTTCTCTGTGTGTGTGACAGAGAGAGAGGAGAGAAGCTGGCAGGAGGCAGCCCTCCCCTGGATCCCAAACCTAACTGATGTTTACCAAAGAAATGGCGGTTCTTAGAAAGCTAGCAACTGCTGACTTACAGTGAGTTTTAGAGCTTCCCAGAAAGCTGTAGAAGAAAACCACGATAGGGAAACAGAGCAGAGGACTTACTGGTAACTTGGAAGAACTAAGCATGACCTGACCTTTTGAGGAAGGACAAAAGGACTCAGTCCCCAAAGGGAAGTGGACCTGACTCAGAGTTGGACAGGGCTTCCATCCTGTGCTTACTCCTCTTGGGAACTCTCTAACCCACTGGCAGAAAGAATTTGGAGGAATGAACATGTGTTCAATTTAGATACCGTAGTGTTTGATGCCAAAGTTTTCATCAGCTTGGGGGAGAAATGAGAGAGAAGAGAGAGAAAAGAAAACCATATGAGTACATTTTTCATCAAGCTGAATTTATTTATTTATTTTTGACAGGATTGTCCTTTTCTTTACCCATCTCGCAGGGTTATATCTTTTTTTTTTCTTTTTGGTTTTTTTAGTGTAAAAAATATTCTGTGCCCTCTGAAGGGATGATGATGGCAAACAGGAGTTGATTTCTCAAGTATCTATACTTGGCAGTCCATAAAACTGGCAACTCTGTGAATCCTCCAATTTTCTTCTTAAAATTTTTGCTGAACTACAAAATCCTCTAGTCTGATGGGGTTGTACTTGGTCGGTTAACATTTATGTCAACTCCCTTCTCTATCTTGGGACATCTGATTTTCTTTTTTTTTCTGCTTTGCACAAACAGTCATTGAAATTCAACGACCTCAACCCTGTGCTTAAATCCAATCGCTTTTCCTTTAAGTCTATGGGGAAATATGGATGATGTTTCCCATACCCCACAATGTGGGGGAAGAAGACATCTCTTCAGATCGTATCTCTGCATCTCTGTACCTGTGGAACGTGGTGGGAAGTGCATTGTCTTCCGAAAAGACAGAAGATCTCATCTCATGAGATGAGGTAGGGGATGGGGATGGGGAGGGTCTGCTTTCAGGGCCTAAGTGGCTTAAACATTGAGTGTTTATCTCTTACAGATTTAGAGGTTGGAAGTCTTTGCGCAAGGTGGCAGCAAGGTGTCTCACTTTGGGGTAGCACGCTCTTTTGTGTCTTCACATGGTGGAAAGAGCTAGTAGGCTCTTTGGTCCCGCCCCCCCCATTTCTATTCTTTCTCATCCTTCATTCAGTACTTGGGTTTGAGCACAGAGCCTTAAACTTGCTAGGCAAGGATCTCTATCATTTGAACCATGCCTAAAGATAATGAAACACGTGTCCACACAGATGTATTTGGACACATATGCAGACATTCTGTAACCATCTGAAATGAAAACAACATAAGTATCCATCAACAGGAGAACAGAAAATGTGGTCTAGCTATACAATGGAATACTACCTAGCAACCAAATGAATAAACTATTAATTCCTATCAGGATGGGGATGAACCTCAAACACAAGTACACACACACACACACACACACACACACACACACACACACACAGAGGTATGATTCTACTAGATTTAATGTCCAGAGAAGGCAGAGAGACAGAAAACAGATTAGTTGGCACCTAGAGTTGAGGGTAAGAAGGGGATTAAACTATGAGAGAAAGAACTTGTTGGAATGGTAAAATGTACCAAAACTAGACTGTGGATGGTAATTGTACAACATGGTAGATTTTTAATAAATGATCCACTTTAATCATTAAACACTTAAAATGGGTGGGTAATCAATTGTTCTTTTAAACAACACTTAAAAATATGCATGAAATAGCTCTTTGTGATGGCACCTGTAATTCTAGCTACTCAGGAGACTGAAATCTGAAGATCTCCGTTGGAAGCCAGCCCACGTAGAAAACTTTCTGAGGCTCTTATCTCCAATTAATTACCAAAAAAAATCTGGAAGTGGAGGTTGAAAGGGTAAATAGAGAGTGGCTCCATTTAGGAGCCTCTAACTCCTCTGCAAGATTCCTTGTTCCTCAGACTGGCTGGGTCCTGGGGATCTAAGTGCTCATTGCTGGGATAGCTCATCCCAGCTGGCATTCGTGGGGTTTGAACTCAAGGTCTGGGCAATGTCCCTGAGCATTACTGCTAGAGGCTAGTGCTCTACCACTTTGAGTCACAGTGCCACTTCCAGTGTTTGGCTGGTTAGTTATAGATAAGGGTCTCTTGAAGCCAGGTGCTGGTGGCTCATGCCTGTAATCGTAGCTACTCAAGAGGCTGAGATCTGAGGATCGTGGTTCAAAGCCAGCCCAGGCAGCAAAGTCCGTGAGACTCTTTTCTCCAATAAACCACCAGTAAACTGGAAGTAGCGCTGTGGCTCAAGCAGTAGAGTGCTCACCTTGAGCTGAAGAGCACAGGGACAGCGCCCAAGCCCCACGACCAACCAAAAAAAAAAAAAAGAGTCTCTTGAGCCATGCTTCCAGCCTGGCTCTTTGCTGGTTAGTTGGGAGATGGATTTTTAGAGGGATTTTTCTGCCCAGGCTGGCCTTGAACTGCAATCCTCAGATTGAATGAGTTTTTGCCACAAAACCCCTTTTTATTTACAATTAAAGCAACAAGAAGACCAATAGGAATAATGAGCAGAGCTGACAACTGGTAGAGTACCAGCCTTGAGCAAAAAAGCCAAACGTGAGTATATCGCCCTGAGTTCAAGCTCCAGGACTGGTACACACACACACACACACACACACACACACACACACACACACCTCTTCCCATTCACAGATCAGGAGCCATGGAGAAAGAATTGGGGGTGGGGGGAGAATCCAGGCTTTCTCATGGGTTCCTTTCCTTCTGCCATAGTAGACAAAGGGGCCTCTCTGCTCCCAAAGCAGGGAGGCCCACAGCCTTTGCTGCAGACCTGGGCACTGCCAAGCCTGCTCAGGCCTGGGCTGGACCCTAAGGAGGAAGGAAGGCAGGAGGGGAGGGAGGAGAGAGAAGGCAAGCTTTGCACTAAAAAGGGAAAATCTGGAGTCAGCAAAGGAAAACCAGAAGGGCATCAGGGGAAGAAATAAAAGCTGTGGAGAGCCTTGGGGGCCGCCAAAGGGAATCAGAAGGGCGTTTTACAAATATATCAGGGGACGACAAGAGATACTTGAAAGCCGCCTGGCCCATTAATAAATGAGAAGGGAAATAAAATTAATGATGATGATAAAAATGGCTGAGCTGCTGAAGTGCTTTGTAAAATTGGTCTTTAACAAGGAAAAGGAAAAGAAAAAAGTTGAAGGGATGAGCGATTCGAAAGGGACAGGCACCTTGTCAATGCAGTTGATGAAAAGTAGGAAGGAGAATACTTAGGGAAAAAAAATTGGATGATGCTCACTGTGTTCCAAATCACCACATCCGGATATAGGCATTGGGATTTGGAGGGAATTAGCTGATGAAATTATTCGATCTTTGGCAGGTATGTTCCATTCTATGTATTGGGGGTGGGGGAGAGTGGAGAATCAATGAAGATTGGAGAGGTTGAGATTAAAAAAAGAAGGGGAGAAGCTGGGTGCTGATGGCTCACACCTGTAATCCTTGCTACTCAGGAGGTTGAGATCTGAGAAGCGTGGTTCAAAGCCAGCCGGGGGAAAGAAACTCTTATCTCCAATTAACCACCAAAACACTGGCAGTGGCGCTGTGGCTCAAGTGGTAGAGTGCTCTCCTTGAGCTGAAGAGCTCAGGGACAGTGCCCAGGCCCAGAGTTCAAGCCCCACAACTGAAAAAAAAAAAAAGGAGAGGGCAGCGTGAGTGTGCATGTGCATGGAGCTCCTGTGTTGGGCTTGGCATGTGCTGGGTGCATGGTACTGATCTAACATACCCTCACCACCTCCATTAGCCCTGTATGGGTTCTGTGAACAGTCCATTTAAAAATTTTATTTATTTATTTGTATTAGATTTGAATTCAGGGCTGTGGGCTCGCTAAGGCAAGCTCTCTACCATGTGAACCATGCATGCCTTCAGTTGCTGGTGCCATAATTTGAACCCATGTCTTTCTGATTCCCTTGGGTCCAACAGCTGCCTGTTCTCCCTCCCAGTCTTTGCTTTCCTCATGTAATCCTCCTCCATCAATCCCAAAGCCTTAGGAGTGTAATGGCACAGAGGGAGGAAACTTGTCTTGGTTTTGAGAAGATTTCAGAATTGGCAGACTGAGGCGAATGCCACACCTGTCGTCCAGGAACGATGATCTCAGTCCTCAGAGGTGGGCGGATTCCTAGAGTCCTTAGTCCTTGTCACACCTTTGAAAGGCAGACTGAGCAGGGCTTGCCTAGGTGAACACTGGAAGTTAGAGCCAGCTGACTTGAAGCCCAAGGCTACATTTTCTGCCCTGCTTGTCTGAAGTCTGTTTTTATTTTTGCTCTAGTCTGGGCTTTCCATATTGCAGGATACAAGGCCTTGACTTTGAGTGTTAGCTTTGGCTGTGTCTCCTCCTCTCTCTTTCCTGCTGGTTTGTGAACCCAGATGCCCCAGGCATGGGAGAGGACAAAGATCAGGTAAAAAGCATGGAGAGGGCTGTGGAAGTGAGCCAGGCACACATCCTGATCTTGTCATCCCGGGGCTGTAGGTAGTATGATTAGTTCCAATCCTGGCCTCAATCTTTGCACCTCTACCCTATCCCCTGCCCCATCTAACAGTTATCAAGGATCCATCATATGCACTATTAATTTCCTTGCCTCTTCTCTTTGAGCTTCACTGAGTGACCTGTGTTGGTCAACAAGCTAATCTAAGTTAGTGACATGACTCCAGCAAAGACGTGAGGTGTGTGTGTGTGTGTGTGTGTGTGTGTGTGTGTGTGTGTGTGTGTGTGTGGCTGGGAATCAGCTCTTGCATTTCAGTCCCTGCAGCAAAGATGCTCCAGCTAGCCCACCTCTGAAGGGCATGACGGCTACTCCCAAGTCTGTCTGTCAGTGAAGAGCAGAGCAGCCCCAGAGACTGTGGTTTAAACTGTAGCTGTTTAGCGGATCTCAAATCACTGTGGGAAGGAACCTCCGTGGGCTTGAATCTCCAAGACTAGACGGTTATTGACATGTGCTGAGGAATATCTATGGCTGTTTGTTACGCAGCAATAGTTGACTGATACATAGTGTGTGCCTAAGAGTGCTTTAGGTTCTATTTAACACCCTTTCTTTTTACTTCAACTTACTAATTAAAAACAGTTCCTTAAGCATCGAATAGGTAAACATTCCTGAGTTAGGTAAGATGTGTTCCAAAGTTTCCAGCTCAGCAGAGGAGCTCTGCTTGGCAGAGACAAGGTGGTAAACGGATGGTTATGAAAGAGGATATCACCAAAGGTCTTGCAGAAGAAAAGTCTTCTGCGTCAAGACAGAAACATCAGCACGGGCAGCCACACAGTTGCAAAGCAGGGGGAAGAGCTGTGGATCTCAAATCCTGTGAAGAGTTGGGCAGAACTCATGCCTAGCAGAGATATTGTACAACTCCCTGACCACATGGTGTCAAGGCACCAGCAATAGCAACTTATTACCAAATGAAGAAGCCCGGCGATCAAGTGGCACAAGACGTTGGTAAAACTCCACCAAACCAGGAGGGATAAACCATTCCCCGTTCTAATGTGAACTCAATAAGTAGGAGAATCTGGGAACGCTGAGGCGCAGAGGTAATTACATACCGACACCTGCTCCTGGAAGCCAGACTTGAGCCTGGGAGGCCCAGGCGGGGATGCTCACCAAGCTGGCAAGATGCAGCTTGTAAATGGCCATTGCATTTCCCCCTGGTGCCTCTGGACACATGGCCCTCACCCCATCACCCTCCGGCACCTCCTGAGACACATCCCCTGCCCCCCCTCCAACCCTGGCTTCTCCAGTGTCACCTTCCCCCTGTCTTTCCATCTTCGTTCACTTCTCTGACTGTTGCTTGCTTTCTGCAGCGAGAGTAAGGAGCAGAGTTGGGGCTTTAGGAGAAGCACGGCCATTCCTCCTGGGGCGGCTCAGCCGGCTCTTTCGAACACTCTCCCCTTCCAGGAGCGGGGGAGCCCAGCCCACTGTGTGTGATTTCAGAGTTAATCTGTCTGCACTAATTAAATATTGACGGCCGTTAAATATTCATGGGGCGTTTTAGCTGGTAGGCTGGATGTCTCCCGGCCCTTGCTGGCTGAGTTCCGTGGATGGTCTGCACTGGCTGGTCTCTGGGTGCTTGTCCTGCTCTCCTCCACACCCCTTCTCACACTGCCTTGCCCTCCCTGGGGCTCCAGACACTCTTGTTACGCATTCTTCGGTCCCTGGGTACCAGCATTTCTCCTGGCATCCCAGGTAATCAATCTCCTTCCTAGCTGGGAGCCCCTCTTCTCCAACTGGCTTGTGTACGGACAGGGAGGGTAGGGGTGGGCCAGGACTGCAGGTTTCTGGGATGGGGGGGGGGCTGTGGTGAAGCTGGGACTTGATCTTCCAGAGTTCTCCTTACCTCTCACAGGTTCTCTAAGTACATGCCTTCCCCTACTCTTCTTCCCTGCTCTGGGTTCTAATTGAGAAGGCCTTCCTTTCAAGAAAGCTTCAAGGGGGGACTGGAAAGGATTTCGGCTTGGCCAACACAGGTTTCCCCATCACTCACTCATTTGAGTCACTCCCTCATTATTCCATTTAGCCAGCAGCTACCATGTTCCATGCCCTCAGGATGCTGAGGACAAATGACTCACCATCCCGTTCTCCAAGAAGACCACCTTTCGGGAGTAAAGAATAGCAATGATGGAATGAAGTTAAATACTTCTGTGCCCCTCCCTCACTTCCTGTCTCCTCTTTTCCTCTATCCATCCATCCATCCATCCATCCATCCATCCATCCATCCATCCATCCAGTTTACTGTAACTGCTATGGAGATCCATAAAATCAAGCAGGTGGGGAGAGAAGATGGGCAGCCCAGGAAGGCCACTGTGTGAAGCTACTGAGGAAAGAGCAAGCAGGTGGCTGGGATACCAGGCCATGGGACAAAGTTCATGCCTGACTCACCTTCAGGCCAAGAGGGCTGTGTGACCCAGGCAGGGCACTGGTGGTGGTGGAAGAGATGGGTCTTGGGGACCTTTCTTCCTTTGTAAAGTCTGACTTTTGTGGGAGATAGACGGAAGCTCTCACTGAACTTCTGAACAGAGTTGACAAGATCGGACTCCTCCTTGTAGTCCAAGAAGATTCTCTTGGCTGCCGTGAGATTGGACAAAGAGGCTGAAGGGCAGGACCTGGGCATTGACATTGACTTCTGTGGGTTTTATCCCCATCAGTTCTGGAATCTGGACTGTGCTTTTGGCGGGCCTTTTCTGCCCTCTAGTGGTCATGATTGGCCACACACCTAAAGGAGAGTGATCAGACAAGCTTTTCCACTGACGGCTTTTTGATCATTTCATACATTCATTGAGTAGATAGCTTTCTACTCCAATCCACTGAACCCTGGCCAGTGTAGAAGAGAATAAAATTTCCTCTCTGAATTCACCACACACTGAGAGGAAAGAGACAAACACAAGCTCTCAGCTGGCGGTGGTTTGGAGAATTCAGTGTGCATCTGTTATTATTGGGTAGGCTTTTTGTTTTGTTTTTGTTGGTTGTGGGACTTGAACTTTGGGCCTATGTGCTGTCCCTGAACTCTTCAGCTCAAGGCAAGCACTCTACCACTTGAGCCACAGCACTACTTCCGGTTTTCTGGTGGTTAATTGGAGATAAGAGTCTCATGGACTTTCCTGCCTGGGCTGGCTTTGAACTGTGATCTTCAGATCTCAGCCTCCTGAATAGCTAGGATTACATCATCACTGATGCCTGGTGAGTAGGCACTTTTTTTTTTTTAGTGATGGGTACTTGTGTTTAATGCAAAGAGGCTGAGGATGTTGTAAAATGTCCTATCACATGCAGATCACTTTCCCATAGAAAAGATGATCTGGTTCCACCCATTAAGAGAAATCCCTATCCAAGCCATGTGTCAGCTACTAATGTATGAACCCCAGTATTTGGGTGAGAGGTGAGGGTATTGATGCCTGACTGTGGGAGTCAGGGACGTGTCCCTTCATAGAGGAAGCTGATGGTGACCTGCCCTGAAGAACGGGGGGGGGGGGATTTGCTAAGTAAAAAGAGAAGGGACAGGGAATTGAAGGACAGGAACATGTGAAAAATCATGTCACCAAGGAAGCTGGCTTGGTGGGGGTGGACAGGCCCAGCACATGGGCAGCCCCAAGATGTCCATGTAACTATCTATCCAGCATTGCAGTGACAGAGCCCAGGGTTCCCTGGGGGACTGGATTAGAAGGAGCTAGGGCAGGGTTAAGCAGGGTGGGTGCCAGTCTGAGACTCTCAGAGTCCAATGATGATTGGCAGCAGAGTCTATTCTCAGAGCATTCAGAGAGGAGGATGCCGGGGAAGATCCAGAGACCATGGGCTGGGCCACAGTGTGAGCTGAGTGGAGATGACCTTTTGGCACTGCCCCGAGGTACTGCATTGAAGCAAGAGGCCCTAGGTTCCTAAGCAGGGACAAGGAGAGACAAGAACCTTTCAGAGTCTAGGCACAGAGCCGTAGGTCATGATTGCCTGGAGGAGGACTCCCTCCTCTGTCCTCCCAACAAAGGAAATGACTGGGTTGTGTGGAAGTTGGGGGTCAGCTTGGATTCTGCCACTGACTGGCTATGTGACCCTATATCCAGCTTTGGCTTCTCTGAGGGCAGATGGGGCGGGACTTCCTGGCTCTCACCTCCCATGACTTCTGAACCGCTGAGAAGTGGATCTGGCCACCAGACCGCACTGATTCAGGGCTCTGCAGACCAAATCTGTGAGCGTGTGCCCGCCTTCCAGGATTGGGGTCTTTCATGAGCCCGAAACAAATCTGTCCACGTGGAGAAGGGAGTCCCTCCACATATGTGATCCCTGAGATTTCACCCCAAGAGTCACCACCTGAATCTTAGGTGGGGTCACTGTCATTTTTTTTTGGTGGCCGTATTCCCAAGGAAGCTCCCCTCCGGCTCAGATAGAGCTACTCAAGGCCTGTCGGACCAGCCATGTTTCTGCGAAGCCAGTCTAACAGCATCTGCCACAGGAGAATCAGAAAGAGAACTGCCCGGAGAGCCATCAGAGAGAACGGCTGCCTTGCTATTTACAGACGGCTTAACTCGAGTGGGCAGAGATGACAGCAGTGAGGGGGTGTGTGTGTGGGGAGCAGGAGGCAGGATGGAGCGGAGAGAGGAGTTCTAACGAGACAGCCTCCCAGCCGCGTGCAGTCACTCACAGCTTTGCAAGCAGGTCCCCATCGGTAGGACAGAGGGTGTGGACTGTCCCCGCTAGAAGGGCTGAGGGTACAGAGGTGAATCCATTTGGCAGCTATGAGGTGAGGCCATGGTTTAGAAGCTGCCTCCCAGCTCCCATTTGTTCCCTGGACATCTCCTCTGAGTATTTTCATTCACAGAAGAGGATCTGGGTGGGCAGAGGTACACATGAGTCTGCCCTCAGGGCATCCAGCTGCCATCCAAACATCCAGAAACAGCAGTGATTACCTGGTCCAAGTTTTCTGCCTTTTGTGCCTTCAGAAATTGCTTCCACACGTGTCTCTGGGTCTCCCTCTTTCTCCATGAACAACATCTCCAACAAAGAATTCAACATGCAACATGGCTCCCCTCTAAAAAAAACACTGAAAGAGAATCTGGAAAGCCAAGCCAAGTGGAAAGAAAAATTATCCCACTACCCAAACGTTAATTTTTGGGTACATTTGCTTCCTTAGTTCCCCCCCCCCCGCTGCGCCCTGTCTGTCCTTCCCATAGTTGAGTGCATATTGACTATACAGTTTCACTCACACGATCATAAGTATTTTCCATGTTATTACACGCTCTTCATAAATGCCATCCTGAAGGCAACCAGCTCGCTGAACCGGCCCCAGATTGTGGTACATTTAGACTCTTTCCAATTTTTCAGCATGTTGCAAAAATGCTTCAAAGAGCAGCTATGTGGAAGAGAAGATGGCTTTGGGTGTTGAGCATGGTTTCTTGGGCTGGGATATTAGGAAAAAGGGCTAGCATATGGTTGCCTTTGCCCATGGAGCTGTCAGCCTGAGGGTTCTTGCCAGAGAACTCTCTCCCTCCTCTGTTGGGTCCTGTGTAGCCTGTGCTGATTGCTTAGTACTCTCCCAGGACCCATCGGTTGTCTCCAAGACCCCTCTTTTAAAATGTCACCCAGACCTAGTGGCTCACATCTGTAATCCTACCTACTCAGGAGGTAGAGATAGGGGAAATGGCAGTTCCAGGCCAGATCAAGCCAAAGATGCCAAACTCAACCAATAGCTGGGGCACAGTGACTTATACCTTTCATCCCAGCTATGCAGGGAATGTAAATGGAAAGGTCAAGGTCCTGGCCAGGGCCTGGTATAAAAACAAAACATCCAGGTACTGATGGCACATGTCTGTAATCCTAGCTACTTAGGAGGCTGAGATCTGAGGATCACTGTTCAAAGCCAGTCTGGGCAGGAAAGTCCATGACACTCTTATCTCCAATAAAAGCCAGAAGTGGAACTGTGGCTCAAGTGGTAGAGCGCTAGCCTTGAGCACAAAGAGGCTTAAGGACAATGCCTAGGCCCAGAGTTCAAGCCCCAGGACCAGCAAAACAAACAAATAACTCCTCCCCCTAAACAAAAACAACCCCCCCAAACAACAACAAAACTAACCAAAAACCTAAAACAAAAAAGGGGTAGGGCATGGCTCAAATGGTAGAGGTCTTGTCTAGCAAAAGCACAGCCCTGAGTTCCAGTCCCAGTGACTTAAAAAACAACCCAAATAAAACCAACACAAACAAAACGTTGTCCCTCTAGCCAGAACATTCTTCAATGAAGTAAGAGAGAGAGAAAAAATCATGTCCTCAGCCTTATCCTTGACTATATTGACTGAAATTGGAGTTTATTAGTTCAGTAAGTTGAAAAAGCTTCTCGTTTCAGATATAGCTGGATCTGGGTGCAGTTTTCTCAGCCTATCAGCTCAGTTCCTACTGAGGAGTTCCCCTGAAACTCCACATTCTGACAAGAGGGCTGAAGAAGAATGTCTCTGACTGCCTGTTCTCAGGCCTGCAGGCCAGAACAAAACGCTTCCTGGTAGCTCCTTGACATAGCGCAGAACCCGCTGTGATTGGATTAGCATCAATTGCTCAACTACTTCTGAAATAATCACTGTCACATGGACAGCAATGGTGTCTGACCCTGAGCTTAGAGAAGGTGGTGCTGCCTTCATGCCTGGAGATGGATGGGTTCTGCTCTTCTCCAGGCCCCTGTTTACTCCAAGAGGTGCAGGGCATGGGGAGTGGTATTGAAGAGATGCTCTCTAACCACTACCATGGCTCTGGCCCCACTGGGCTCATCTGGCAGGCCTGGGGCTGGAGTCAGGGTCCTCCTGGAGGCTGATCTTCTATACATGACACAGCTCTGGACTTGTGAGGTATGGCTTGGTCTCCTGTTATTCACTCTCGGGCATCTTTCCCGGATGTTTTTTTTAAATATTAATAACCCATCTTGAAGCAGGGGTCTGACACCAGCTTTGTGTAAGGTCCACTCCTGGATGGTGAGCAGACTCCACCCTCCTCCCAGCAAAGTCTCCACCCGGTACCTGCGTTACCTGGGACACCTGGAAGAGGTCACATCTGCATCCGCTAAGGTCACATCTGAATTTGATGTGTTCACACCTTTCTCCACCCATACCCTAGATAAGACCTAGCCCAGGCCCAGACGCCCTCTCTCTGCTCTTTTCCAGCTCTTTCTCAGCTCTTTCCTTCTCTTCTCTTTCCCAGCTCTCTCTCTTTCCCAGGCCTTTCCCTACTGCGTGGAGGACCAAGATGGCCTGGTGCCAGCCAGAACGATGAATAAACCTACCCCTTACCTGAATACCACGTGCCTGCTGCCGTTCTTACTTGGCTACCTCTTTTTTTAAAAACCTAACACTTTGTTTCACAGCTTTTTGAAAAAAAAATTCTAATAAACTACCCAGGCCTCCTATCCCCCAAATACTGTCCCGTGGTGGAGAGATTTATCCTCGGTCTAGGTATCTTGAGTTGTCCCTTCCCTCATGGCTCCAATCCATCTTAGGTCCTTGAAAACAAGCAAGTCTCACCACATGTGACTCAATGGAGTATTTGGTACATGTAACTGAGAGGAGCTGTTTCCAGAAGAGACGCCTGTGTGCTGGTCACAGCCACCCTGTCAGGTATCGTGGGATTGCATGTGAGCTACTTTCTCGAAACCACCTTTTCTGTCACTCCTGTTTCTCATTGGGAGCTGGCCTCTACCCTTGGGACAGCACCTCGTTCACACAGGCCCAGCAGCCCGGGAGCACCTGGATGCAATGTCCTGTGCCTCCGTGGTGTTTTGTATGGTCCTAAGAGGCTACCATACCACTTAGCCCCCAACCTCCCTTGCAGGCTGGTCTTGAGCATTCAACCCTTCCTCTGATAAAGCAAGCAAGGAGGGAAAATCATCCATTGATGACACTGTCAAAGTCAAAGCAGCACGGCTACGATTTCAATTGTACCATTTGAGTGAGTACGGGCAATGCTTGCAGCTGTAACAAAGAGACCCAATATGGCAGCTGGACACCGAAGAAGTATATGTGTTGCTTCTGTTGCAGGAGTAGGTATGTGGTCAGCTCAGCAGGGATCACTGTCCAGGTTGTCTCTGTAGCCTATGGTTTGTCTCCTTTAACTAGAGTCACCCATGTTGACCCTTGAGGGTTGCCTCTATTTCAGACCTTCATTCTTGGGTATGCATATTGAGTATTCTTCCTCCCCCCCCCATTTTCCCCATTTGTCCACCCGAGTCCACTCACAATAATATTCCCCAGGTCCATCCATTTTCCTACTGTTCAGTCTCCTCAGCTCACTTTGTATGATGTCCTTTATCAAAGGACCATGTCTGATTCCAGTACCAGAATCACAGCCAGTTGTGTTGGCTGCAGGTAGAGGCTTGTTGCTTTGGGTAAAGCTTTATGTGCTGCTCAATGACAACTTCCACAGGAGGGAGACCACAGTCCAGCAGGGCACCCAAACATCACTGCATTTAGCATTACGGCTTCCCGGATTCAGGAACGTTCTGGTCCAGCTTTCTTCCCAGGCTTTTCCTCTGGGACAGCCTCTCCTTCTTGGGCCTTGATCTGAGAAGGACAGGGATGAAGACATGTGTCCACCTGGGCACTTTGCTGGCATACTCTCTGACTACCCAAGAGGCAGCAATGACCTACAACAAGTGTCTTAGATCATCCCAACAGAGAAGAACTTTCCAGGGTTTGTGAGTTTCTGCTGACCGCGGGTGAACCGTACTATTCCACAAAGCTTTGTCTTTCCTTTATTATTCTCGAGGACCTCTTCATTTATGGCCCATTCAATTCACACCCATCCAAGGCTCTCACTGCTAATTGATACCTCGTCAAACCAAACTATTTGTGGAATTATGCTAACAGCCTGGGCTCTCAAATGGCAACTTGCAGCTTTTTGGTCCTGTGGCCTTCTTACCTCTGACACTTAGCTCACTTCCTGCTGATTGAAGTGTGTGTGTGTGTGTGTGTGTGTGTGTGTGTGTAGGGTGGGGTTGTGTACCTCATTCCATTCACTTTACTCAATTTATGAACAACACATTTTTACATCCTGCACTTGGAGGAGTCTAGTGGCAGAATGATTTCACCCAAGCTTCCATGTCTCCCCTTGCTACGGCTGGATCTCGTCCAAGCAGCCTTTTAAGAAAGAACATTCCACCGTGAATATGAGGCAAACCACATAAAGTTAACAAGCAGCCTTTGCTGTTTAAGCTGGCCTTCAGAATAATTTTACTCACGCAGCACACAACACAACGTGAGCATCTTTACCCAGGGCGGAGAGCTCTGGATCGAGCTGGCAAGGATGTGCATACCAGATTGATGAGGAAGGGGTGCGTGGAGGGTGGCTGGTAGTGATGGGAAATGTCACCAATGACTTGGCCCTTGGGAGGCAGACACTCGGTCCTGGGGAACCCAGGGAAGAAGAACCCCCAGACTCTTCAAAACCTGTAGATCGATTGGGCTTAAGAACCCACATGTATTAACACATCCACTCACTTTCACATCCACTCACACAAAATCTATGTGGCTGCTGCCCAGGGACTGTGGCCCTCCTGACAGAAATGTCATCCTCCTCCATGTCTGTGTGTGGTGGTGGCATGTGTGTGTGTGTGTGTGTGTGTGTGTGCTTATGGGTCCACGCTGTGTACATGTCTATCTCCCCCTTTGAGGATGGGGAGTTCAAGCATTTTTTTTCCTTCTTTGTCTTAATATCCTTAACATCAGGCATATGGTCAATACCCGATGAATGTTGAATGAATGACTAAAATTAGTATTCCACTCATGAAATCTTAATGAATGTTAAAATCTAAGCGAGTGGTATGTCTTCCAGAGCTTCTTTCTTATCGATATCCAGGAAGATGTTGGCTATGCAGGCTAATGCGAGCCATGAATATTTCATAGAGATGCTTCTAAGACCCGCCATGCTCCCTTATCAGACTTGTCTCACAGTCTGTGTTATTCTAGTTAACACGTTTCTCTTTGCTTGATCAGCCTCCCCCTCCTTCAGCCTTCGGGTGGCTGGCAATTTCTAGTTATTATAGGTATCATGTTGCTATTGACATGTTTTTCTTTCTTTTGGGTTAATACCACAGGCTTTTCCACCCCCCCCCCCCCGCTCCTTCGCCAAAGAAGGAATTACTGGGTCAGAGAACCAGCAGCCACTTCCATTCAGAGTGCACGATTGCTTATGGAAATTGACCTAGTCTTTCTGGAGTGCAAGGCTGAAGGATGGATTTCCACAGGCTGCCAATCTTAGGGTTTTATCGTATTTATTTTTGTGGCTTTAATAGGTATGTAACCTGAAAGTTGCTGGGATCTAAATGTTATTTCATCGCTGGCGAGACTGCTCGTGTTCCCACGTGATGATTTACTATCTCCATTTCCTGGTGTGATTTTCCTCCTCGCCTTTGACCACGTATTGGGGGGATGGCATGGCAGTCATCCATTATCTGTTTCAGGCAGAGAGCAGGCTTGGAATGTAGAATGTGTCAAACCTAATGGATGCCACAGCTTTCCTTTTGATATTTATTTTTATTACATTGTGGTGCAAGAAATCTCATTCTTAGATATTTGAACCTATCCATCAGAAAGCCCTGATGGTGTCGGGTATTTTTTTTCCTCCAGTAGCTAGGGATTTATCTCCCTATCAGCAACAGGGGTTACAATGCCAGTTCCTTGACTGCAGGGCTCTCACAGATGAACGGTAAGATACAGTTGAACTTGATGGGTATGCTGTAGGAATGCAAATGAAATCTACCTTGGCCCATTAGCTACTTGTCCCAGAGATGTTTATTAAATACCAATCTCTTTTCAAAGGGCTTCTTGGCTGGCCTAGCGTTGGTTTTTGCCAGAGTTCAAATTCTGTCCTCCGGCATCTCTCTTGGAATGACCTGTACTGGTTTTTTGTTTTGTTTTTTAAATTCAGCACTGGATGGTTTTGATGATTGACAACCCACATCTTAATCGCTCAGAAGGGATCAGCTATCACTGTCATTAAAAGACAAATCCTTTGACGGTTCTTTACCTGAAAGAATAAACGTCCCACATGCTCTCAGAGCTGTCAAATTCTATTAGAGGACTTAGAATGGATTTACATTGGGATTGCATTAACTCTATATATTGACTTTGGGGCCGAACATATGTACTCAGGGATTGCAATTAGACCAGAGCTGGAAGGTTTCCCAAAGACCTTAGGCAAAGGGAGGGCTCTTCTTTCCTTCCAATGAGCCTGTCTTAGGTGGGGTCTTTTACCCAAGGCTGAGTTTTCTGAGTAATGTCATTGCTCTCTAGCTTTCTTCTACCCCCTTCCTCCCCACCCCAGACAAGTGAGCTAGAGAATTCCTCTTGGCCAAGAGCCACATCCTGTGGAGAAGTGGTTGGTAGGGAATGGCACAAATGATTCATAGCCCCTCCAATCAGCTTGGTCCGCTCAGAACATGTCTCCCGTCAATCATGTTGCTGGCAGTAGTAGCCATTTCTCTGTGCTACCATCTTTTGGTTACACTAGCTGGGCAAAGCCCTAAGTTTGAACCCATCTAAGTGTACAACATGTCCTCAGTCACCTGGGCTAGAGAGTATTTCAGAAGAAAGATCACTAGACAATGTAGGTTGGAAAATTCCTGGCTTTCCTCCCTCCTTCCTGCCTAGGGCTGGTTCTGTTCTTCCTGAGTCCCAGGATCTGTCTGAACGATTACATACTTCTGTGTCCTGTCGCCTCAAACACGTCCCTCTCTCTCTTTTGTCTTCTTCCCATAGCATTGAAATACTCTCTACTGTCTTTCATAACTGCTAATGACTCTTTCATCTCCCACCTTCACTAGGGCTTGTCGATATGCAGTGTCCCCTTCCGCTGATTCCTACTAACTGCGCAACTCACTATGGCCATCGTTCCACAGAAACTGTTCTCATCGACAGAATTAATGTCTTCCTGACTTCTGAGTCCAACAATCCCCTCTCAGTCTTCAGCTTCCCAACTTCCAGGCACCATTGACCCTATTGTTCAATCCTGTCCCCCCCCCCCCGCCCCGCACCTTCCTCCTTCTCCTACTTGAAACACTGTTCTCTCTGTCTTAGAGGTGCTCATTGCCCTGGCTTCTTTCCCTTTT
>NW_012267247.1:396067-434226 GCF_000151885.1 Dipodomys ordii
AACCCAGGGCCTCAGGCATGCAAGGCAAGCGCTCTACCACTGAGCCACCTTCCCAGCCCTGAATCCTTTACTTCTTAAGCCTCAGTAGCTTTCACATCCTTGGCTTTTTTTAAAAAAATTATTTATTTATTTATTTATTTGGGTCCGGTTGTCGGCCTGAACTCTGGGCCTGGGTGCTGTCCCTCAGCTCTTCAGCTCAAGGCTAGCGCTCTACCACTTGAGCCACAGTGCCACTTCCGGTTTTTTCTTTTTTTGCTTATTTAGTGGTGCTGAGGAATCGAACCCAGGGCCTCATGCTTGCAAGGCAAGCACTCTACCACTGATCCACCTTTCCCTGTCCCATCCTTGGCTTTTTAAAAGTGCCCTTATAGACCTATATGAATTTCCCTGAATGACTAGCTGCTAGTCAGGGCTCCTGTTCCACGTACCAAGGGAGGCCCATCTAACGTGTGATTGTCCTGGGCTCCTTCTCTCCAGGCACTGGTTCTCAGTATCATTGTGCATATATTCATGTTTCCCCCAGGGGAGTGACAGTGGTCCTACTTTATCCATGTCTGGGTTGATGACAATGTTTTCAGCTTCCTTGTGTGATAAGCATTGGTCACAAGTCAGACTTGACTTTTATCTCTGCAACATCCTTTCCTGAATCTTCAGCTCAAATCTGATTGTATGGACCACAGTAGCTGTACAGAAGAATTCAATGTGAAGCTGCATGGCCAGCAATGCCAATCTTTGGAAAATCAGGCAATAAATCACCAACGAGAACTTATCTCAGTGGCATTATTTAAAAAACCCGATATGATACACATGACTAGCAATTGTTGTCAATGTAGTTATTACCAAGAACTCAAGAGGTGTGTGTTGTATATTCCATTCAGACTGGGGAATATTCTCCATCTGGTGGGGTCACACTGACAGAGGGGAGGCACAGGGAAATAAACAAGGTGGAAAAGATCATTGAGCAGAGATGGAGACACAGCTTTAGCTGAAGGAGTTAGTGGATCCGGCCTTGGATGTGGATCTGCTGCATGACTTTTCACAACCCAGGATTGAGAAGAACATGTGGAAAAGCACATTCAGGACCTGGTGAAGGACTGCAATCATCTGGGCTCCTGGAAACTGGAGGACCGGTGGGAGGAGTGTGGACTTGAGTCTGTGAGGATGGGATCAGGGAGAAGCAGGTAGAGGCTACCCTTGAGAGCCGTATGTGTCCTGCTCGCTGCCTCAGACCCCATCTTAAAGTCAGGGAGGTTTTAAGATGGGTGGCAGTTTTACTGTATTACAGTTTTATGTATTGCTTGTTATTAGTGTTATTTCTGACTTTTCATTTTGGGCCAAGGATAGTTTCCTTATAGGTAGATGAGATCACAGAAGATGAGTGGATGCACAAATGTTATTTCTGGATCGATTATCTAATTGTTAGTGTAAGATCCAGTGAAGTTGTCCATCTTTCTATCAAAATACCGTCAGCATTTCAGATGGTGGCTGGGCAGCTCCCTCAGCCTGGAGCTAGGAGTGCTTCTGAGGGTTCTCAGAGATGCATGCTGGACTTGCTGCATGGGTAAGAAATAGACCTTTGTTCTTCTTAAGACTCTGAGAACTAGACCTGGTTCTTTTCAAGACCCTGATACCATAGCCCGTGGTGGCACAGAACACAGGCCTGGCTGGCACAAAACACTTGACATCCATTCCCCAAATGGAGGACGAGGTTGATGGGAGCAGGCTGAACGGTGGGCCTGCTGTCTGCATTGAAGGACGGTAGACAGCTGGTGGCCAGCCAAGAGACTGGTCCTCAGCCTCACCCACTTCCCTTTCTGTATGCGACTAGGACCTTTGATTGTCCCCTACCTCCCTCTCTTTTTGCCTAGAGAGGTGGGAAAAAAAATCAAAATGGGTCATAAAAAGTAAAAAGGAGGGCCTAGAGAAATAACACATGTAAGAACAGCTTTGACTTGAAAGTAGACACATGAACTTTGAAAATGCAAATCTCCCTCCAGCTAAACAAATAGAACCAGTCTAAGCAAAGACACACGCGGACTTTGCAAAGAGTAATTGAAGAAAAAGACTCAGAGAATGCAAAACAAGATAGTAAGACAGAGAAAAAAATATAGCAAAGGAAACACAGACTGACTGGAATATAAACACATCCTCCAGAATCCATGCCTGGGAGCCTGAAGGGTCTGTTATAAATTGTACAGCCCCCATAGCATGGGGTGGACAGAGATATTTTGTACCATGGCACCTCTGAGTCTGACCCCTTTCGCACTCCACCCATGGATAAAGTAAGACACATCTGTGACTTTTTTTTTTGTCAGTTGTAGGGCTTGAACTCTGGGCCTAAGCGTTGTCCCTCAGCTCTTTAGCTTAAGGCGAACTCTCTACCACTTGAGCGACAGTGCCACTTCTGGTTTTCTGGTGGTTTATTGGAGATAAGAGTTTCACGGACTTTCCTGCCCGGGCTGGCTTTGAACCACGATCCTCAGATCTCAGCCTCCTGAGTAGCTAGGATTACAGGTGTGAGCCACCAGCGCCCGGCTACATCTGGAACATCTTATGCATTGCACACAGAATTTAAAAGACATGTTCCAGGGAGTTAGACTTGTCATGTGTACGTTTATGTTTTTAGGAGAGAAAGCTGTGTATAAAAAAAACATGGATATAGAATCCAGCCCAGCTCTGTGACCTTGGAAAGTGACAATCTCCCTGGGCCTCAGTTTCTCTGCATGGGACTGATAATGAGGCCTAGTATAAGAATGCATATCTGTACACACTTCTATACACATACGTGTGGATACATATATGTGTGTTATAAAATCCTTCTATGAATGTGAACAGACATATTCACTACATATAAATTTGTTTTATACAAAACATACATATGGATGCATTTGCGTATATATTTGCCTATAGATAAATGTGCATGTATGTTTATGGATTCATGTGTGCATATACACATGCTCACAGCCTACCATAGTGATAGCTGTCAGTGCTTGGAAAGTCTCAGTACTCTTCTGTAACTGAGAGGCCTTCCTTAGTGTTGGAAGTATCTGAGACTCTACGGAGTTGGAAGAACATCGATTGTGGTGGTCTCCAGTTGCTAAGCACTGTGATCAGAGCTTAGGTACCAAGCTGTCTTCCAGAAGCCATAGAACCTGGTACCAGGATGGAAGGGTGGCATCAGATAGCTGGCAAGTAATGTTGTTCTAGGCCAGGGAAAAGTCTGCGACTCAAAGTGACCCTCAAGCCAGCTCCAGCCCCAGCCTAGGCCTGCTCAATCAAATCCTGAGAACCTCAAGGTTCAGAACTCACATTCCATGGTATTTCAAAACATCCAGACTCTGTTTTATACCCAATTGAATCCAAGGATCATATTGCTGCCATTTTACTAAGAAGACGTCTTAGGTGGCGTATACCTATAATTTGAGCTAATCAGGGGGCTGAGATCTGGAGGATCAAAGTTCACAACCAGTCATCTCCAGTTAGCCAGCAAAAAGCTAGCCTGGCTCAAGTGGTAGAGTGCCAGCTGAGCAAGTGTGAGGTCCTGAATTCAAACCTTGTACCACCTTCCTCCCTTCAAAAAAAAAAAAAAAGAAAAGAAAGAGGAGGAGAATAAAGAGGAAAAGGAGGGGGAGGAGGAAATAAAGAGAGCCAGGCAGCAGCTATATTCTAAGGAGATCTGTAGGGAGGGGGTACCTATTAGCTAAAATCAATTTCTTACAGCCTGGTTTCCAAGCACAGCTACAAGGTGGGGTCTCCGGGGACATCTTCTAACCTGCTGACCTTGCGACCACCCCCAAAAACTCCATATGAGGCTTGGGGATGTGGGTAGAAGATGACCGAGGCTGCGGTAGGAGCAGCACTGGTCCTGGTGGCTGGTTGCCAGGAGAAAGACGAGGCCTACGGAATCTGTGACTTTAAAACCATAACGTTGCGGTGTCATGGTTTGGGCAGCCTGTTCCTGCCTCTGTGACCTTGTATCACTCAGTTGCCTCTGAACGGACATGATTTCTGGGTGGAGAAGAAGCAATGATATTTAAAAGTGAGACTTCCTGGGACTGGGTGATTGGTGAGAGAGAGTGATGGCCATAAGGAATAAGGGATAGGGGATAATGAGATGGCTAGGGAGGGAGGGGGAGACCATGCCTTGGGGTAGCGCGTACTGATCTGAGGATATTTGTGTTACTATTAAGCCAAAATTGTGTGGATTCACAGGATAATCACCATCTACTCATCCATTTAACCAATATTTACTTAGTGCTTAATGTGATAATGCTTTGTGCTAGGTCGTAGCACGGAGTATATAGAACCTTCTCCCTAGGAAGACGGCTTCTTCTCACGCTCATTTCCACTCTCTTCTTAGATCCTATCTGGTCCCTTTATTCAAAATTTCCATGTACATCCATCATTGGCTGTCAGTCACAGATCACAGAGCCTGTGACTAGAATGACATTTCTACCCAAGCCATAGATGTACCACTGTCAGCCAGAGGCAGGGCATATTTATTGCTACTTTAAGGTCTTCCGGTCACAGGGGCTTAGTCAAAGGGGAGTTGGAAATTCCTATAACTTTGCCAATCTTCTCCTGCCAATGCCAGTGCCAGCCCTGGCAATACATAGTTCAGACTGGGTTGATCTCAGGCCAGAGAGGGCCAGAAGCCACACCTTGGAAAAGAGAGGCGATGGGCTACCTTGCAGAGAGACAATTACAAGTGGGGTCAAGAGATGGGGAGAAAAACCTCCAGAGCCACTGATGTTGTATCTGATGGTACCTCTTTGTGGAGCCTGTCATGATGTGGTGAGGTAGAAATCTGGATATCACTTTATACCTCTGAGTCTCACTTCCTCATCTGCAAATGTGTGTGCGTGCGTGCATGTGTGTATGTGTGTGTGAGTGTGTGAGACACTGCTTACTTCATAGGGACAGCATGGAGATTCTGATAGGAAGGTGGCTGCAAAGTGCTCAGCACACAATAGGTTCTTTCCCCTGTCAATCACTCTAGGAGACACTTGTCTGGTAAGGGCTTTCTATTCCATGAAGACCCATTTATTTCTCTCTCTCCCCCGCCCTTCCTCTCTCTTTCTCTGTTTAGGTGACTTTCTGTATTTACAGATAGGTATAACATCTCTGCCAAACCAATTTTAGATTTTTTTTTGCAAAAGAATAATAGATTTGTATTGGTGTGACTTTTTCGATTCAAAAAAATTATCTTTAAGGAGCTGTACAAAGCCATTGACATTCGATGTGACTTTTTTAAACATAAATGTGCAGCGTAGTTTTCCTATTCCTCAGTATTTTACATTTCTATTGAAAGGATTATGACTTCAAAGAAAATTTCAGGAAGCTACCCACATTTCCTGAACATCAGCCCTTCTTATCTTTGTCTGTGCATATTCACAGGCAGGCATGTTTTCTCATAACTGCTCTGTGGTCTACTCTACTGTGTATTATGCCTTTTGAATTTAAGTATTTCATAAAACCTTTCTGTGCATGTGTGCAAGTGTATTTTATCATCATTATTATATATACTCTGTCAGTATTGGAGCCTGAACTCAGAGCCTTGTGCTCTCACTTAGCACTTTCCTTCAAGTTGGCGATCTACCACTTGAGACATACCTCCACTTCTGGCTTTTTGTTGCTGGTTAATTGTAGATAAGAGACTCTTAGACTTTCTGCCTAGGCTGGCTTCAAACCACAATCCTCAGGTCTCAGCCTCCTGAGTAGCTAGGATTACAGGCCTGAGCCATCAGAACCTGGCTTGAATGTGTATGTATTTAATATCTTCATATAGATAGACTTTGATTTGTTTTTTTTTTTTGGATCCGGTCGTGGGGCTTGAACTCTGGGTCTGGGCGCTGTCCCTCAGCTCTTCAGCTCAAGGCTATCACTCTACCACTTGAGCCATAGCACCACTTCTGGCTTTTTTCTTTTTGCTTATGTGGTGCTGAGGAATCAAACCCAGGGCCTCAGGCATGCAAGGCAAGCGCTCTACCACTGAGCCACCTTCCCAGCCCTAGATAGACTTTGAAAACTTTATAATATTCTATTTCATTTATGTTCAGTCAAGAAAGTGCATTTGTAAATACTTGAGGTTCTACTCATTCTGTGACAATGTGTTCTTGTGTCCTTGGGTACTTAGAGACAAGGAAGGAGCCACAATCTTGTTTTGAGCCCTCTGCTGAAGACCAGGGCTTGATTTCAAAACATAGTAGTTTCTTCCTTTCTAGATTTCCCTGGGAAGACTGTTCCTACTGAAGAAGAAAAGGTACAATCCCAAAGGAGTAGGAAGGAGAAGTAGTTGTGTTTTACCAAAAGAACAAAACTGCTCAAAGGAACAAAGAGTTGAAAATAGTTAAAATAGCAATTAGTGTTCATTGAGACTACCTGCATCTACACATATCAAGAACTATTCTAAACACAGTATCCTCACAAGAATCACATGACTCAGGAGAATCCTTTGATTTTTTTTCTCTTTTTGGTGGTACTGGATTTTAAACCTAGGGCTTTTTGTTTACTAGGCAGACACTCTATTACAACCCCAGCCCTTTATATCTTCAGTTATTTTTCAGATAATCCCATGCTTTCTTTTTTTCTTCCAGAAAAAATCATTTGAGCCCTCCAGGCTCAAATCATGACCATCCTATCATGCCTCTAACTATAGCTGGGATTATAGATGCTTGCTCTTATGCTCCTTTTATGTATGTTTTGCAGAAGAGAAAGCTGAGGACAGAGAGATTATGTGGCTTGGCCAAGTTCATGCAATCAGTAAGTGACATGAACCTGGCTGGTCTCACCTCAGAGTCCATGCCTAGGTTTAAATCTCGATTTGTAAGTTGGTTGTCCTCTAATGTTTCTTTTTCTCTGAACCCCAGCTTCTCACTTGTAAAAGGGTAGTGGAGGGTCCTATAGTGAAGGACAGAGGTGAATAATTAAGCGAGATGACACTAACAGGGTGTCACCCCCTGGGAGGGGTTTGCTCAGGAAGTCTTTGCTCTGGCAGCTGCGCAGCAGACACCACATGGTACTACTAAGCCACCCTCTTCAACAGGTTGGTCCATGTTGTTTCTATGTCTGTGAAGGAGATGACCAGGGCCTGTGGTATGGGGTAAGTGAACTGTCAATAATGACACCTTCTCCTCAGTGAGTTTGCCTTCATCAGTGTTCCAGCTGAAAGCCTTTGGGAGCACCAATCAGGCGTGTGAGAGCATGCAAGGGTGGGCTTTACAGAAGAAGGTGGGCTGGACCTGAGTTGTCCATTTGCCCACTGAACACAATATTCTAGGCAAAGCAGACACCCTACAGGGACCTTCAGAGTCTTACTAAAGCAATGGCATCTGGGTTAGGGGTCAATGATCTTCCTTCAACAAACAGCAGGGATTCCCAGGCCCGGGGGTTCCTTCTGTGGGTCACAGTGAAGCTCATTGGCCATCTATTTGCTGTCAGAGTCTCAGCAAGTGGTGAGAATCATCTCCCTTTCTTCTATGGAGAAGGGAGTAGAGGGAGGCAATCAGTATCTATGGAACACGGCAGAACTCAAGCTAGGAGGAGAGCCTGTGACAAGTGTCAGGGGGAGAAAAAAAATCACTTAATTTCTGTAAATAGGCTGAGTTAGAGCTGTCCTTCAACCAAAATTAAAAAAAAAAACAGCAAGTTCTCAAGGACTTCTCCAAAGTCTACGTGTTCAATCAAGGAGATAGTATGAGTTCATAGATTTCAAGGTTATTTAATAATTTAAAAAGTTTAATGCCATGCACACTACAAATTACATGTTATTTAAATACTCTCTTTTTCTCTATAAAATATTTTGGAAGAGCAGGAGAAAAAGAGGGGGAAAAAAGAAAATGAGAGAGAGAAAGACAGAGATATACACATAGAGAAGCAGAGAGAGCTTTCAAATATCATTTAAGGCTTAAATGTCACAGGCTTAAAAAATTCAACAGAATTCTCAGGCTTTCTTTCCCACAGGGGGCTACCCTTTAAACAATGACCTTTAAGAAAAAAAAATGCAAGCAAACAAGCGATGACATATGTCCTTCATCAGCATGGGCATTCCAAGACTGACCACCTAGATTTATTAGCCACAGTGGTCAGTATTTGGGGCAACAAGTCTTGAGATCTCATGGACTCCTGTGAATTTCATCGGTATGAGGGTGATTCAGTCCTGGGTTCTTCCAGGATTGGGTGGTTTCAGTAACTGTCATTTCCTGCGGTGGTAAAAATTCTATTTTGACCTTCTAGTTGCCATGATTTATTTGTAGACTCAGGAGGGGAGGCAGGGCTGCGTGCAGAATAACCTATAGAAGAACATATCAATTAAATCACAGATGCTACCTCCCTAAAGATCACAAATAAGGGTACTTGAAATCCCAGGGCAACATGGGTTCATATCTTGAGGTCAATGATAAAGCTCCGAAAAGGAGGCATGAGGCTTAGAGACAGAAATCTTTCCAGATAATAGCAAACAAAGCAGCCATTTCTCAGGCTTCTGGGAAGAGCCAGCAGTCCTTGTGAGAAACACGGGTAATATTAAACTCTGCGAAGAAACGAACTGAACCCAGAGAAGGCTGATGATTCTTTATAATTAATATTCTACTGCTTGATACATAGAAACGACCTTTCTAGCCTAGCCCAGTGGACATACCAAGTCATCTCACTAGGCCCTTAGATGAGCTCAATACACAGAAATTATTTCCTCTGCTAATTAGAAGTTAATTCTCCGAATTTTATTCTGTGTAGTCTCATTGAAAATATTCCATTTCAGTGCTTTGTCTACTTTCAAAGACTCAAATATGGCAGCTCTTTCAGGTAGTAAGGCAAGGGTAAATGGTAAATACTTGTTTATACTTGCTATGTCTGATTCTTTTCTTTTATTCTGTCTTGGATTCATTCTAATAGTTCTTGTTAAGGTGCCCAATAACCAATTCTGTTTCCATTACATGAATTCTCAAAACCATTAGACTTAGGTCTTCCTTTCTCCTCTCCTTCCCTCCCTCCCTCCTTCCCTCCTTCCCTCCTTTCCTTCCTTCCTTCCATCCTTCCATCCTTCCTTCCTTCCTTCCTTCCTTCCTTCCAAAATTTCTTCCTTCCTTCCTTTTTTCCTTCCAAGACCCCATATTATCCTGTGGACTTCTTATCCAACCTCACCCCATCTTGATCTTCCTATGATTTAACAATGGAACATTCCAGGATCCACACACTGGACTTTATGTTGCCGGGCATGGTGGTACCTGCTAGAATCTCAGCACTTAGAAGGCTGAGGAAAGAGGATCACAAGTTTGAATCCAGCCTGGGCCACATAGTTAGACTCTGTGTTGGGTAACAACAACAACAACAGTCTTAATATTTTCTCTACCGATGTCCAAGTTTTGCTGATCTGATTCAGTTCTTTGGCTTTGGCAATTATCTGTAGATTGGCCATAAATCACCATTTTGTAGGTTAAATGATTGAACACACACTGTCATATGGTTTAAATCTCATGGTTCCCTCAGATCCAGATCTATCTGCATATGTACACAGCTTGAGCATAACCCAATTCTCCACCAGCCCCATATCCCTTATTGCCCTGTGTCTACCACTGGGTGTTTGCTTAATTCAGCTCATGGAAGTACCACTGTTTGAGTTATTCCGCTAAAAAACAAAAAACAAATCCATGATGTTCTCCTTGAGTCCTTTATTCTTCTGGTACCAGCAGCTAATCGTCAGTAAATCCTTTCACCTCTCCCTTTGTAATAGATCCAACCCTGCCAACATTGCCTTCACCATAGGTTGGCTCAAAGCTGTTTTCTCTCTCTTAGCTAATCAGAGTTTCCTAACTGGGTCTCTTTGCTTCTGTAGCTTGTCCCCTGAAACAGAAGCAGCCAGGGGACCTCTGTTAAGACCCAATTTAGATCATGTCAATGCTTTGCTCAAAAAATCCCTCCAGGAGTTTATTGATGTTCTCAGTGCACAATGCCAGCCCTCACAATGCGGCTCACAGTCTCTGTACACATCTCACTGTTGTTCTTTCTGTGGTGGTGACCCCAGATCTCTCTCCCTCTTGCTCACCCCAGGCACACCGGCCTCTGTGTTCTTCCAGATGAGTCTCTGCCTCAGGATCTTCATACTGGCTAATTTCTCTGCCTGAAACACTTTCCCCACGGGTAGCTATACAACCCACTTCCTCATTTCCTTCCATGTTTTGCTTCAATATTACTTTCTCACGAGACCTTCCCCAAGCACCCATTTCAAAATTGCAGTCTTCTGGTATTCATTTCCTCTCATCTCAGTGTCCCTTGACCAGTAAGGAGTCTCTCTCTCTCTCTGCCTCTCTCTCACACTCTCCCTCTCTTCCCCTCCTCTCTAATTTGCTCAATGCTGGGACCCAATGCCCAGAACAATGTTTGGCACATAACAACCTTCAATCTATACTCAGAAAAAAATGACTTGGTGCCACAACTATGGAGAACAAATGAACCCAATAGACTTCCTTTGTTTCTCTGGAGAAAACAAGGACCACAGCAGTCAACAAAGATATGTAGTGGAGGGCAGGGATACATGAGGGAAAATTGGATGTGAGAATCAAGAGCCAAGAATGAAGAGTACACTCTATTAAGAAATAGCTTGATTGGGAACATGGGTGCTTTTTCTCTTTGGTCTTGCACTCCCTCACTGAGCTGTAGCAAACAGTAGAGAAGCAACACGGTTGACCTTGTCCAAGTGGTTATTGCGCCTTCAGAAGTAAGCACACGTACCTGGAGAAAGATGTTTGGTAAAAAAAAAATGACTCCTTCAATCACAGAAATGCTTTCAAAAGAAAAATCAGACGTTGATGCTACAATGACTCAGATTTCAAAAAACAACAGCAACAACAAAAATAGACCAAGTCTTAATGTCTCCAGGCCAAGCTGATAATGTCAAAACACTGTAATCTGAGAATGATTGGCATCTACTGGGTACACAGAACAAAGAACACATATTCTTAAGAGCATATAACGGACTCCTGGCTCTTCTTCTTCAACTTAAATACCCTTGATGCTTGAAGATTCAGTGTTTCTTTACTGTGCACCCTCATTTTGCCTATAGGTTCATCTTTGCTTTCTACTTTGCTTGCCAAAAAACCCCTCAGTCTGTTTCTTACTTTGTCTTGTGTCTCAGTTTGAAATCATCATCATCATCATTATTTATTTTTGTAAATCTGCTGGACTGGATCACATGGCTCCTATCTATTATCCTAGCTACTCAGGAATCCAAGACTTTAGGGATGGATATTCAAAGCCAACCTAGAAAGAAAAGCCTATGAGATTCCATCTCTAATTAACTAGCAAAATGTCAGACTGGAGGCTTGGCTCAAGTGGTTGAGTGCCAGCTGTTTATCAGCGGTGTGACTCAGAGTACTTACTTCACCTGTCTGTCTGCTTTCTCCTCTGTAGATTAGGGAGTGAACACATCTATCCACCAATAACTCACACTCTGCCCCATGACTGTAGTTGGAATTCATGTTGCTGTATATATTTCTTCTTCTCCCAATTACTTAAGGAGAGAAAGGTCATCTCATTTCTAAGAAAGGCTCAGAAAGGTGGCATCTTCCACCTTTAAAAGTAGAAAAGGACACAGCAGTTATACCAGGCCTTTCATGCCTGCCCACCAATGCACTGGTTCTGTTTGGACACTATGGAATCTGGGAGATTCAGCACAGTGTCCACCTCCCCTGCAGTCCCTCCGCTCCCTTTGTGCATTGATGGTAGAGCAAAGCCTTAGTGTTATTCCTGGCCTGTGTGGTTGGATTCTCCCCAGTGACTGGGGAGGGCCACAGGCAGGGAGACCCTGCTAAATGCCCCACTGGGCAGCTCTCTTCTGAGACCATTGGCCTCTTCCCTTCTGAGCAGTTTCTTCCCTCCCACTGTGGTCCTTCCTCCCACCCAGAAATTTTGTGAACATCATGTTCTCTCAGGATAAATACCAGAAAGAAAAGGAACACAGTTGGCAACTGGCTTCTCCCAGGTTAGACTGCAGGAAGCCAGACTTTTCCCTTGAGCAATGTGGCAGAGAGAAAGGATCAAGACTCCCAAGCCAGGACCCCTGACCTCTGTGACCTTCTGAGATGTTACTCCATTCATCTTGGCCTTTCTCCCTCGGTCTGGGAGAATGTCTGCATTGGGCCTTCACCTACATTCTGTACCCTTGAAGATATGGGTGGGTTAGGGAGCAGTAAAGCGAGTGAGTGGCTGGGGAGCGGGTGGTTGTGCGGTTTGCCTGCTGTTGATGTCGGTTGTCGGTCTCAGCCCACTGAGATGAAAGGGAAGAGCAGCCAAGCTCCTGTTTGTAGGGACCCCTCTGCTTCTTCTGGTAAAGTAACCCAACTCCGCTGCAGCTTTCCTTGAGATCTGTAATTTGTTGGTTCGTTCCCTGTGTTCATGGAGCCAGGCAGGACAATGATCGCCACCCAGGAGGTCCAGATGGGAAAGCTGTGCTCAGCTGATCTAGTACGTTAATATGCATTTTATGTTGTTCATGCTACTAAGATTAGATAGATTTTACATGAACACATTTTTTTCTCTCATGAGCTCAGTAATATAGTAATTTAAAGTTAGAATCTGACTCAACAGGACAATAGTTTGTTGGAGTGTTAGCCTACTCTTAATTATGAAGTTGTTTTTCCCCCCTTGATCTGTAGAGTAATGGACTAGGACAAACGGCATGATTTATCAGGATCATTTCCTATGCTCTTATTGTCTTTTATTAATCTTTGGTTATTTTCAGAAAGAAAAGGCCTTTTTACTATTGAAAAAGCAAAGTTTATTTTTCTTTTATAGGTATCCAATTTTCTGCATTTGCCTTTAGTCACTTGGATGGTGTTTCACAGCGACCTATGTTCAAAATCTCTCAATGCTTTTGGCAGTGTCCCCAAGTCAAATTCTAAATTCTCTCTCTCTCTCTCTCTCTCTCTCTCTGTGTCTCTCTCTCTCTCACACACATACTCTCTCTCTCTCCCTTTCTCTTCCTCTCTCTTTCTTTCTCTGTCTGTCTGTCTCTCTCTCACTAACATCATGTAACTTTGAGAGTTTCAAGAAAGATCCCTGAGATATTTTAAAAGAATTTATTTTTCTTATTAAAAACTAATGGAGGGGGGCTGGGAAGTTGGTTCAATGGTAGAGTGCTTGCCTCGCATGCATGAGGCCCTGGGTTCGATTTTTTTTAGCAGCACATAAGCAGAAAAAAGCCGGAAGTGGGGTGCTGCGGCTCAAGTGGTAGGGCGTTAGCCTTGAGCTGAAGAGCTGGAGGACAGCGCCCAGAGTTCAAGCCCCATGACCGACAAAACAAACAAACAAACAAAAATGAAACAAAACTAATGGAGGTGTGTGTGTGTGTGTGTGTGTGTAATCTAGACCTTAAGAGAAGAATGCTATAGCGTGAAACAGGAAGGCTGTTTGGAAGAAACCAGATAGGAGGAAGGATGAAAGAAGAGGGGAAGAGGGGAAGAGGGGTGGGTGGAAGTACTTCATGTGCCTCTATGAAAATAGAATAATGAAACCCATTAAGTTCATTTAGAAATAGAGAGAAGAAAAAGTAATAGAGGGGGCGAATTTGCTCCAAGTGGGTTGTAGTACATGTGGAGGTATCATAATGAAACCCTTTTTACCAGTAGTATACTCTAAGAAGACAAGAGAGAAGCCCATGAGCTGGCAGATCATACCTATAACCCCAGTTGTTCCAGAGACTGAGATCTGAGGATCATGGTTCAAAACGAGCCCCAGCAGGAAAGTCTGTGAGACTCTTACCTACAATTTACCACCAAAATGCTAGAAGTAGAGC
Organism: Dipodomys ordii; assembly: GCF_000151885.1. Classification (NCBI taxonomy): domain Eukaryota; kingdom Metazoa; phylum Chordata; class Mammalia; order Rodentia; family Heteromyidae; genus Dipodomys; species Dipodomys ordii. Next base: position 409,857 of record NW_012267247.1, read on the forward strand.
TGTGGCTCAAATGGTAGAACACTAACCTTGACCACAAAAACTCAGGGACAGTGTCCAGGCCCTGAGTTCAAGCCTCAGGACTGGCACAAACATTGAGATCATACAACTGAACTGCACCAGAAGTTCCAAAATAAATGGAAAAATAGATAGATTCATAAAATTCCTAGGGAAATAGGAAGCAAAATAATGAAAGGTTTTGTGGGGATACAATTAACTGATGAGAATGGTTACAATTTTTATGACTATTATTGGGCATGTTGCTGTTTCAGAATATCTTTTTTCTAGATTTAAGGATGCTTTAAAAATAACTTGATAACTTATAATAATTCAATATAATGTATTTTTCGTCAACAAAGATAGAACATTCTTCCATTCTCTTCTCCTGGTTGCTCCAGATTTGAGACATTTCTATTAAATATTCTTATTTGCAATATGAGTGTTTGCCTAAGTTCAATGCAATCTGTTCTTGTAACAGAACATAGGGGGATAAATCCTTGATGTGGCCTCTTGGTGTAGAGAGATTTTCTTTTTTTTTCTATTAAGTTTATTTTTTAAAAATTTAATTTTATTGTCAAGGTGATGTACAAAGGGGTTACAGTTACATATATGCAAGGTAGTGAGTACATTTCTTGTCAAACTTGTAGAGAGATTTTCAAAAGTCAAATCTTATCACCAGGTAGTTAGCAAAATGTATATAGTGACTTTTCCTGCAGTCATTAAAGTCTCTTGAATGTTACCGTAGTTCTTATTGAAGTATCATATATATATATATACATATATATATATAGACATAAAATTGCTATTCTTGTTGACACAGAATAATCATATCACGTTTGAAGGGAAAACCTGACTAAATTTACTCTGGAAACAAAACCTCTGATTATTTTTGATGAAAGGAGAGGAGACCTTCAAAGGCTATATTTCAGCCAAGAACTATAATGCACATATTAACAAATTCTAGACCATTTCTTCGAAATATTCTTAAACACTTCATGAAATGAGATAGGCTCATAATTTTTTTCTAGTTTTAGTACCCCTGAACTGTTTTCTTTAACAAAGACCTGCAAGCTGAAGTCAGAGGGACTTTAAGCTTCAGAAAAACCAGTACAATAAGTTATATATAGACAGCCTTCCTGCCTGGTGCTACACGAGTCACCTGCAGAGCTCATTAGAACACAATAACTTCACAGGTGGTATGAAGTTATAAATATCCATGTAAATATCCTTCAAACGCAGATCTAGAAACTTCAGCTGGCCACCTTTCAGACTCGAAGGCTCAAGCTTGTAATTTGCTGCTATGGATGTTTAACTTTTTCTTTTTCTTTTGTTTTTTTGCAGACTGATACTTTGAATTCCCTTCAAACAGTGCAACCTAGTACCCTCAAAGTAGAAGTTTGTGACATTTTAACAGCTTGGCAAAAGAGCTTGTGCTCTTAGTTGATCAAAAGGTTGTTTGTACGTTATTTAATTAGACATTATGGCTCCCCAATTGAAGGATATTAAGGAATAAAGGTATGCTATTAGATTTAGTTGGTTATAGCTCTACTTCTGGGATTGTTGGATGCAGGAATGTGTCAACTTTTGGCACATAGTGTCTTTCTATTCACTTCCCTTGGGTATTATAGCTGGCAAATGTCGGGGACCACTCATCTTGCTAAGCAAGGCTGAAGGCACACTTGGCTACATGTGAAGACCAGGCTGGGGAAGCCTATGTGGCAAGGGTCACTTAGGCAGAGTGCAAAGGCATGCCCAGGAGAACAGCGGCCCTGGCCCCTATCCCTGGCCCTTTTCCCAAATCAAGAGAACAGTGCAGCCAGTTTACTCAAGAGTGTTAGCTCAAGGGCTTGTTCAGTTGGGGATGACTTTTCTACTGAAACGATGTCTGCTTTGTGTTACAGAAGACACTTATTGACTCATCACTAGTTATACACCAAGTTTACTGCCTTTCCTACTAGGTCATGCTGACAATAAAAAACTGCCTGGAAGGTGAACTAAGGGCCTTTGTCCTGAGACACAGAGTGCCCCCTGCTTTTTCCACTTTGATTCCTGAGATTGTCCCTCCCTCCCTCCCTTCCTTCCTTCCAGACTGTCTCTCTGTCTCTGTCTCTTTCTTATATCACACCACCCTCCTCCTAGGTACCGTTCACCTTGCAGCACTGGATGCAGCAGACAAGGATTTAGGTGTTTTCCATCAGTCTCCCCATCTTGATTACCATCAAGATTGCACAAACTGGAGAACTCCAGAACCTGCCACTAGGACCTGCAGTGACTCGGTGGCCTTTCATCCCACTGCAAGGTTTATGATTCTCGCATGTTTGAGCCTCTTCATTGCAAGGACTATGTCAATAGAAGTATCCAAGGGTATTGTATTGTTTGGACACAACTTACTGGGAAGAATTATACAAATAAATTAATAGGATGACCAGGCTGGAAGAATTCCTAAGCAGACAAAACCAGCCCAGCCTTTCTGAGTCACCTCAACACAGCTTTGCTTGAACCGCAAACAAGAAAAATTTGTGATGAGTCCTTCTGTTAGACAGAAACAAAACCTAATCGCAACCCATCACAGGAAGCCAATGAACATGTGCCTATATGCCTGAGGACTTCCAGTGATATGAGCCAGAAAAAGAAATTTTGCAACTGTTGTTAATCGGAGACTTTTTAAATTACATCCTGCATTTTACCCATCAACACTTGCCTCTGATGCTTTGTCACTGGCACACAAAACTGTTTTGTCTGGTGCTCACAGATTGCTTCTTACTTGAATAAAGTCTTTAAATCTCTCTGTGTGTGTGTGTGTGTGTGTGTGTGTGTGTGCGCGCGCGTGCGCGTGCATGTGTGTGTGTGTGTGCACTAATACTAGGTTTTGGACTCAGGGCCTGGGTGCTATCTCTTAGCTTTTTCACACAAACCTAGTGCTCTGCCACTTGAACCACAGCTCCACTTTTGCCTTTTTGGTGGTTAATCGGTGATAAGAGTCTCATGGATTTTCCTGCCAGGTCTGTCTTTGCATCATGATCCTCAGATCTCAGCCTCCTAAGAAGTTAAGATTATAAGTGTGAGCCACTGGCACCTAGCAAAATCTTTAAAATTGCTTACAATGCCTTAGTTTCCTTTTTTTTTTTAAACAAGTGGCAAGTGGTCATTGTTCAATTTAGTTAATGACCTTATATCCACAATAACCCAGGTGTATGTATTCGTATAATTAATATACATACATTCCAGCTCACGTTCAAAAACAGCACCTATGGCTAGGCCTCAGGTAAATACAATCTGCAACATGTGTGCCCTTAGAGCCATAGGTGTGGAAGCAGGCTTTCACCCAAAGAGACAGTCACATACTCAGCATGTATGTATCGAGACAGGTAATCAGAGATTCACACACATACAGAAGCGCACAGGTACATACATGCTAATGGAGTCAGCTTCCCATCATTATAATAAACACTTGAGATAACCAGTTTGGGACTGGTAGGCCCTATTGGTTTGGGTAAGACAGCCCATATGTCATGGCCAGGAAGCTAAAGAGAAAGAAGAGAGATCTGGGACCCGGGATGTCCTTCATAACACACCAATGACTTAAAGACCTCCCATAAAGGTCTCGTCTCCTCATGTTTCATCATCTCTCAAGAGCATCTCTCCAGGGACCGAATCTCCCACATATGGGCCTCTGGGAGGAGGTTTAAAATCCAGTCAAAAGCTCCCATTGAGACGAGCTCTCTTTTCAGCCCATCATGACCAGTTCTGTCTCTGAGAAAAGGAATGGAGCTGAGATTTACAGGAGGAAAAAAAAATTGGAACCAATAATAGAATACAATTTCATTCTCATTAAGTTGTCAGGAGAGGGAGAGGATCATACTATTAGAGTGCTGCCAGAGACTTGATTTAGTAAACCAGACATATTTATTTAGCTGTTAACAGAGCCATTACCTTCCTTTTAGAATTATTTTGCCTGCATGTCCCTGTGGTCAGTGAGGTGCTCAAGTCCTCTTTCCTATAATTCCCCTTTCCCAGGAAATTCACCTGAAGAAAACATCCCAAGTGGAGAAGTAGTCACAACAGTATCACTTAGAAATAAACAGCTAAATATCTATAATTAGGCACATAAATATCTAATGCCTGCTATCTAAATAACCAGCTGAATATCTATAATTAGATCATGTCACCTCCGTGTGATGAAATCTCTCCCAGTCATCACCATGGTAATTATGGAAATTAAGGAACATGGGGAAGGTGATGATGGTAGAGTCACTATTTGGTGCTCAGGGTGATGGATTCAGCATAAAGAGGTGTCTACAAAGAGCTGAAAAACAATAAAAAAAAACAAAAGCAAAGTGAGAATCAGTTCCTGGAAAGTGATGTGGCTATGATTGACTTTTTTGTTTTGCATTTTTAAAAAAGTGTCGCTATTGTAATGATTTTCGATTCCAAAAGCTATCTGGAATCTTAAAACATGAAGACAAATCCAAGATGGACAGACTGCACACTGAAGTACAGCTGTGAATCACTTGTGGCTCCAGGAGACGTCACCAGTGTTGTATAACCAGGGACTGCATCCATACACGGTGCACAGTATCATGCTACATGTGCCCTTGACTTTTTGAGCGTCCCAGACTCAGCCTCTATGCGTTGGAAGGGACAAACTCCACGTTGATCATAGGGCTTCACGGGCCAGGGTCTTGGCTTGACTTTTCTTCCAAGCCCTGATGTGGAATTCCCAGGTAATTTCGACTTCATAAACCAATGTCTAGCCCAAGGACACATCTTTCCACAAACAGGGATCTCCTCCTTGTGTCAGAAGCTAAGAATCAGCTGGGCCAGAAGCCAACTCTTGCTTTTTCATGAACTAGCTCTGCGATGTTGGGCCAAAAGAGTAAATGTCCATAGAGAATTTACGGTACTAGGGGACCATGGTATGGCCTTCTATGTCAGTGGTTGTTAAACTTTAGGAACAAAAGGGCCACCTAAGGTGTAGCCAGGAGAATTAACAAAGAGTTAATGACATCAGAGTTTATGACTCAATAGTGCCCCAGATCTTGCATTTCTAACAAGTTCCCAGAAGTCACTGCAGCAGCTGGCACATGGCTGAGAGCCATTGCTTCACCTATGTTGTCTCTCTGCTGTAAGAACTCTGGAAATGCAGTGACTTCTGCATTCCCCCAAGACTTGAGACTTGAGAGAAGGCTTGGCAGCTAATGGTTTTCTTATATGTAAGAAGAGTAGGAAGAGTCCTTCCTTCTAGCCAGAGGCTGGTGGCTCACAGCTATCCAGGAGGCTGAGATCTGGAGGAGCATGTTTTGAAGCCAGTGGAGGCAGAAAAGTACGTGAGAATCCATTTCCCAAATAACCATCCAGAGGCTGGGCTGGTGGTATGGCCCCAGTGGTATAGCACAAGCCAAGAGCAAGAAAGCTGAAGAGTAGGGGACCTTCGGACCTAAGACCTGATACTGGCAAAATAAATGAACAGCTAAATACATAAAATAAAGAATCATCTCCTCCTTCAATAGCTAAAGGATATAATGGCTGTTAAAGGGACAGGCCAGACACTGTAAAGTTTGCTGTCACACATTTACCTGCACAGAGAGAGAGAGAGAGAGAGAGAGAGAGAGAGAGAGAGAGAAAGAGAGAAAGAGAGAGACAGAGAGACAGAGACAGAGAGACAGAGACAGAGAGTCAGAGAGACAGGGAGAGGGAGAGAGACAGAGAGAGACAGAAAGAGAGGGAGGGAGGGAAAAGGAGAGAGAGAGAGAGAGATTCCTCTCTGTGGGTACTCATTGGTCCTCATTGATTCCTTTCTGCCTGGAATATTAACCCTCTCCAGAATTCAGACCTTTCTTGCCCTGTTCATTTTAATCTGCAAGAATGAACTGACTCAGATGTTGCCAGCACAGTGTCTGCTGTCACCAGGAAAGCTCAGCAAAGTGACAAGACAAGAGCTGGCAACAGCTCTGTAGACACACACACACAGACTCTGTAGTTCCTGTTTGTGGTGTGTGTGGCTGAACTGGGTACTAGGAGGCATGCAAGAGGGGTGAGAGGAAATGCCAGTTCTCTGATGAGGTCTTTTTCTTTTCTGTCCATCAGGGGTCCTGAACTCTGGGCCTGGGTGCTGTCCCTCAACTCTTCAGCTCAAGGCTAGCATTCTACCACTTGAGCCACAGCACCACTCTGGATTTTTCACCTTATGTGGTGCTGAGGAATCGAACCCAGGGCCTTGTGCATGCAAGGCAAGCATTCTACCACTGAGCCACCTTCCCAGCCTATCTGATGAGGTCTTTTTGCCAGCTTTACCTTTCTTGTGGGGCCCAGAGGACAGGCTCAGTTCAGCATCCCTCCTGGATGAGTGCGTGGCTACCTAAGCTGGGTGATGTGGGTGCTGTGGGGGCTCTGAAGTCAGGCTTGAGTACGGGAGTTACTCTTGGGAAGCTGTGGGGCCAGCCAGTGCCATGTGAACATCTTGATTTCCTTATCTGAAGAATGGAAAGAATAGAATCGACTTCCACTGGGTATCTTAAAGGTTCATCACATGACCTCTACCCAGAGTGTGGTTTGGTGCCTAGAAGGTTTTCCTGGAACTCAATGAGGTAGCTAAACAATTTTGAAAGAAGGGTCAAAGGGTAAAATTGAGACATTTCTACTTCAGCCAGCCAAGAGGCAAACACAAAGGATTTATATGAGCAGATACCACAACTTGTTCTGAGTTCATAGGTCAATGTAATGTCAGACAAGTTAAAAGTAGACATCTTTATGAAGTAGTATCTTTATGAAGCTATGGCGTGTGATATGGTCTGTGCTTGGATCAGCAGGGAAAAAAGAGTTGTTTTTTTTTAAAAAGTTTAAATTTTAGGCCAGGTTTAGTGGCTCATGCCTGTAATCCTAGCTACTCAGAAGGTTGAGGCCTGGAAAACAGGTTTGCTGCCAGCCTGAACAGAAGTCTGTATTAGTCTATATCCAAAATCACCAGAAAAAAGCAAGACTGGGAGTGTGGCTCAAGCGGTAGCAAATAAGCCTAGCAAGATCATGAGGTCCTGAGGTTAAGACTCAGTACCCTTCCCCACACAGTTAAATAGTGTTCTTACATTACATGACATTAAAAAAAATCAACTCCAGATGCGTTAAATGTTAAAAAGATGTTTTAAAAAATGTTAATAATCTTAATTGAATATATTTTGAAACTTGGAGAAGTTGTGTCTTAAATAAAAAACAAGAGCTGGGCGCTGGTGGCTCACGCCTGTAATCCTAGCTACTCAGGAGGCTGAGATCTGAGGATCGCGGTTCAAAGCCAGCCCGGGCAGGAGAGACCGTGAGACTCCTATCTCCAATAAACCACCAGAAAACCGGAAGTGGCGCTGTAGCTCAAGTGGTAGAGCGCTTGCCTTGAGCTGAAGAGCTGAAGGACAGCACCCAGGCCCAGAGTTCAAGCCCCACGACCGACAAAAAAAAATAAAAAACAAGAGTTTTGACTTAAAAAGTAGATACATTTGTCTTGAAATTATGAATTGTCTTTCTTGAAAAGGCAGCATGAGCTAGGCATGGGTAGCTCATGCTCGTAATCCCAGCTATTCAGGAGGCTGAGATATGAGGATCATAGTTCAAAACCAGCCCAGGCGGGAAAGACCGTGAGACTCTTATTTTAAACTTAAAAAGACAGAAGTGGAGTTGTGGTGGCTCAAGTGATAGAGTGCCTTCTTCGAGCAAAAAAGCTAAGGTACAATGCCCAGGCCCCGAGTTCAAGCCCCAGTATTAGCAAAACAAAAACAAAAACAAAAAAACCCCAACCCCCCCGAACAAAAACAACACCTCCCCAAAACAAAGAAAAACAAAAAACCCTAAACCAACTAAGTAAACATATAAACATCCAAACAAATAACTAAATACAGGATAACCCAAAACAAGTTGGAGATAAGAGAATATTTTCAAGGCACATGCTTACAGGATTGGTATGGTCATCTGGCTTGATCTTATTTTTATCTACAGGAAGAGACCACTTGTTTACCATGATTCAGACTATAATTTACCCTATCTTCAACTTTGTAGTGTTAGTTCCCTGAGCCAAGAGAATATCTGGAGATAAGACGTATGCCACACCATGGTGAAGCTTGAAAAGTTTGGCAAGTTTCTGCCAATCCTTTTCCTTATGGACTTGTGGCTGGGACAATGATAGACACATCATCAGAAGAAACTGCTTTTCTAGAAGACAAACAGCAAATAGCTGGCCCAACCAACACACAGCCTGGAGCACAGAGGCAATTAGCCTACAGACCTGAGAGCAAAAAATAAAGACATGTTTCATATACAAAATCATATACTGGGTCATATGCATATACGTACAAACATGTTGTCTAAAGAATGGGATTTGGACTGGGAAGGAAGCTCAATGGTAGAGTGCTTGCCTCGCATGCATGAGGCCCTGGGTTCAATTCCTCAGTACCACATAAGCAGAAAAAGCTGGAAGTGGTGCTATGGCTCCAGTGGTAGAGCACTGGCCTTGAGCTGAAGAGCTGAGGGACAGCGCCCAGGCCCAGAGTTCAGGTCCCACGACCAATGGGATTCACAGGAGAAGATTCTAATGGTGGCACTCCTTCAAACAAACATCCTTTAACAAATGAACACTAGAAAGGTGAAAAATATGTTGCCGGAAGGAGGTAGGTCAAGGGGAAAGGGTAGACAAATGGAGAGAAGAAGGGTGGGAGAATACAGTCATACTATTTGACGTAGCTTTGTGAAAATGGAGCCAGGTAAATTGAGGGGGTAGGTGGGGATGGGAGAGATGGGGAAGAATGATGGGAGGAGTGAAGATGAGTTGTACTCAGAAATTGTTATGTTGAATTGGAACTCCTTTGTACACCACTCAAAGATAACTTTAAAAACTTTTTTAAAAGACACGCTTCTTGTTGCAAGTCATGGATAGTCTGGGATGGCTTGTTACTGTAAGAAAGGTAGACCAAGGCAGAAATAAATGCCTAGAAGTGGGTATTACTCCAAACCGAAGGTAAGATGGATGACATTGGCTTTGGGGCCGAGTGGCAGGCAGCAAATAACTTTTATAGGGACTGTAACTTCTGTGAAAAACTAGGTAGAATGGTTCCATTTATAACTGACAAGGTAGAAAATAAACTTGGTGAATTGAGGAGGAGGTTTTCAGACTGGATATTGTTAGTGTGAGTTATTTGTTGGCTACCTACTGCAAGAGATAGTCTGAGAAAGAAGTGACACCCAGGGAGAACCCCACATATCTGCAAGCAGAATGGAGAGAGAACAGAGAAATACCTATCTCTGTATATTTCTATGTGTATATATATCTTCTAGGACTAGATTTCGTGAATGAGCAAAAATATGTAGGAACTCGCTTTTGGAGTTTGGCATACCTTCCTCAACACTACGACCTCCAGTTCCATCTACTTTCCTAAAAAATAACATGATTTCATTGTTCTTTATGGCATAATATTCCATGGAATATGTGTACTCTATTTCCTTTATTCACGGATTAATGGTGTCTGCATCAAACCCCCACTTTGGCCAGAGCAGTAAACATGAATATGTAAGTATGTCTCCCATATATTAATTTAGACTCCTTCTAATATCTCTCTTTTAATAAGGTAAAAATAACTAAAATTAAAAAATCATATAGCGATCCTTCTGTATCCACAGGTTCTGTACTCACAAATTCAGCCAACTATGGTCTAGGCTGGTCTAGGTAATGGAACTATTTGACAAAGAATTATATTTATGCTGAACATGTATGGACTCTACCTTGTCATGATTCTCTAACCAAATATAGTATAATGGGTATTTGAATGGCATTCACACTTTATTAGGTATCGTGAGTAATGTAGAGATGAGTGAAAGCACTGGTCAGGATGGGCAGAGGTTAGATACCAATCCTGCATAGAAGGGACATGAGCATCTTTGCACTTGGGGTTCCTGCAGCCAATCCCTTGGAGACACTAAGGGACAGTTGTAGATTTTAGAAATGTACACTGTGTTTCAATGTATAAAATAAAAAGGAAAAGCAAGCCTGGGTATTGGTGACTCATGGTTATTATCCTAGCTACCCAGGAGGCTGAACTCTGAGGATTATGGTTTGAAACCAGCCTGCACAGGAAAGCCAATGAGATGCTTATCTTCAATTAATTACTTCCTCCCACTCTCCCAAAAAGCCAGAAATGGCATTATGGTTCAAGCAGTAATGTGCTAGCCTTGAGCATCAAAGCTCAAGGACAGTGCTAGGTCCTGAGTTCAAACCTTAGGACTGGCATGAGCGGGGGTGGGGGGGGGGAAGAGTAAGGAAAGAGAGAGAAAAGAGAGAAAGTATAAAGGTATTTGTGGAATTAGCTCCATTGAATTGGGAGAATCTGGGGAAATAGAGAAAAATGTGGTTGATGGTTACCTCTCATTTCCAGCTCTTATTTCCAGTATTAGTTCACATGTGTATGTGGTGTCATTGAAATTAACTAAAAGTTAGTTGGGCTGGTAGCTCACTCTTGTTATCTTAGCTACACAGGAGGCTGAGATCTGAGGACTACAGTTCAAAGCCAGCCTTGGCAGGAAAGCCTGTGAGACTCCAATCTTCAATTAACCACAATACTACTATTACTACTACAACTAATAATAATAATAACAATAATAATACCAGAAGTGTCCAATCTTTAATTAATCACCACCACCACCACCACAATAATAACAATAATATTAATAATGGCAGAAGTGGAGCTATGGCTCAAGTGGTAGAGCACTAGCCTTGAGCAAAGAAAACTCAAGAACAGCATCCATGCCCTGAGTTCAAGCCCTAGGACAGGCACAGAAATAAATAATAAAAACTCTCAAAAGAGGCAATTTTTTTGCTTTTTTTTAAAGTCACAGGCCATTCGAGCTGAAAGGGTTTTTGGATACCAGTTTGTTCTCTTTCCCCAATATTCTGTACAAAGGAACTTGATCAAGCCCAGACTTGGCGCAGATGGTCCTGGAGATCAGCAAGGCCAGACTTGTTGCACACTCTCAGTACTTCCCTGTCCAAGCCACGATTCCATCTTTTCATTACCCCGTTCTTACTTCCAGACCCTGCAGTCAACCTTGCCTGGGCATTAAAACCCTGTCATACCTTTCCGTTCCGTACCATTTCTGGGCCAGTCAAAGCCATAGACAGCTCTTGCTTAGACTCTTGCCATTGGCCTTGATCTGGTTCTCCTATGTGCTCTCTTGTTCTCCAATTAACATGTGATCTTCCAAAACTATCTTTCCTCTATACACCATCGAGAGTAATCTCATGTAGAAAAGATGTTATTTAGCTGAGCACCAGTGTGTCTCATCTATAATCCTAGCCTCTCAGGAGACTGAGATCTGAGGATCATGGTTCAAAGCCATCCAGGGCAGGAAAGTCTATGAAACCCTTACCTCCAATGAACCACCAGGAAACTGGAAGTAGACCTGTAGCTCAAAGTGGTAGAGTACTAGCGTTGAGCATAAAGAACTCGGCGATACTGCCCAGGCCCAGGGTGCAAGCCCTATGACCGACCAAAAAGAAAGATGTTATTTCATATCTCTGTGTAAACTCCACAGTCAGTTTCCCAAAACATATAGAGTGAGTCCCAAGGTCCTCACCATCGTTTATATGAGCTGGCCCCTGCTTTCTTCTCAGACTTCATTCCCCGTCTTTATCTCCCCACACAAGTTTTTACTCCATCTGTACTGACCTTACTTCTGGAACATTCCAGGCTTGTCTTTCTGGGCAGCAGACACTTCCAGCCCCCAGTGCCCATCTCTCAGTCATGGGCTTCATTTCAGATGCATCCTCTGATCTCAGCCATGGAAGACTGCTTTGTCTATGGGTGGGATCAACCTGAAGTGCCTGGGGACTCCTTTATCAATGGCTGGAAGGAGCTGGAGTAGATGAATACCTGGCCCCTCTCTCCTGGGTGAACTATCTCAGGTATGTGTCCTACACAACTTCTCATTACACAGCCCATGGGGGTGATGTCTGGGGAACTCATCTTCACACTGACTGAGCACTTTCCAGCTTCGGTGCTTTGTTTGAGCCCATAATCCTTTGTGCTTTACCCCTCAGAGAAACCATATTCACTTAGATATTTGTCTTAGCATCTTATTTGGGGGTGGGGTGGTTTGAATCCATATGCATTCTGCCTTTGTGTGGGCCATTCCTCCTGCCTGGAACCTTTTTTTTTTTCTGCCTAGAACCTTTGACTCCTCCATTTTGATGGCTTCTTGTCATTCTGGTCTCAGCTACAAAACAAAGTCTTCAGTATCTCCTCTGGACGTAATCCTCTATTTATGTTTTCCTCAATGACTTAGCCAATTTGGAATGACCCTGCTTATGTATTAGCTTGCTCAAAAACTATGCCTTTCCCAATGGTGTGAGTTCCACAGGAAAAATACCCAGGTATTTCTCAGTTCCTAGCTCAGAGATGAGTACCCAGGATGCAGTGGGCATCCTTTCAATATCTGCTGACTTCATTAATGAGTGTTTCTTGCTGATGGAGATGTCAAATCCTGCATTGAGCGTAAGATTTATAGTTGTCTCGTGAGTGGCTGCATTTCTAATCAGCAAAGCAATTGCTGGCATGTAAATAGATACTCTTTTGTGTGTGTGATTTAAAAAAATTTTTTTTAGTGGTTGATTCTCTTTAGTACATTTAATCTGCTTCCAAGTACTTTTAAGTACTCACAATTGCTCTGCTAATTACGAAGCCTGATAAACTCCCCATTAAAGTGTATCTTCTAAGTGCCTTCAACTGATAATACTGTTAAAAGGAATTATATATGGTTAAATGTAAGAGAAACAGAGCTTGAACGTTGGCTCAGTGGTAGAGTGCTTGCCTCACATGCATGAAGCCCTGGGTTTGATTCCTCAGCACATATAAGCAAAAAACAGCTGGAAGTGGTGCTGTGGCTGAAGTGGTAGGGCGTTATCCTTGAGCTGAAGAGCTGAGGGACAGCGCCTAGGCCCAGAGTTCAGCCCCCACGACAGACATAAAAAAGTAAGAGAAACATACTTATTTAATAACAGTCTTAAATCCAACTTTCCTCTTTGTTGATGTGTCTGAATTAGTAAGGCCAGGGGACAGTTACCTGCTTGCTGATTTACATATACGTAAGAAGTCAACAGAGGTGACTCATTCTTGTTCACCTGGTGTGAACCTGCTCCAACTCTGGTCTTTTGGCGTGGCAGGACTGTGGTCAGGGAGAGAGAATTGTATATTAACAAGGTCATGTCCGGTTGATGGGCTTTCTAGCTAGAAATTTCCTACCTATTAGGGAAAGGAGACATAGAGAGTTATCAAGCTGGTAGTCAATACACACATTATTGTTCTGGGCCTAATTCTTTGCTCAGAGCATTGTGGTAGGAGCTTGTGTATATGTTATGAATCCACACACCACCACGGACAGAGAGGACTAGTGTCAGACCTGGCAAGCTGCTGCTTCCTGCCCAGTCGGCCATGTCTGACATGGGATTCTGTGGTGAAGGACTTCATGAAATGATCTCAATATGACAGAAGAATTAAAAATACACACTCTGTGCAGAGTTGGGGTAGGTGACACACACAGTGAAAAAGACAGGATGTCCAGATGTCTGGAAGTTGGGGAGAATGGCCTAAGGGGGCTGGAATGAGCTCAAGAAGGGTGTGTGTGTGTGTGTGTGTGTGTGTGTGTGTGTGTGTGAGAGAGAGAGAGAGAGAGAGAGAGAGAGAGAATGTATGAATTTGTGTGTGCATCTTTGTATCTTTGTGTGCACAAGGTAGCAAGTGTCCAAGTGAATTCAAAGGAAAACGCAGGGTTTCTTTAGCTCAGTTTGTTGAAGTGGATTGAAGTAGCTGAACTCGGTTTGGGTATGGCTTGCCCATGACTTCACTTCTGCACTGATCAGCACCAGCCAGGGCTGATGTTATTCTTGCATGAAGGAATTCTTATTGACCAAGAAGGAGTAAACAAATTACAGCCTAGGGCAGTCTGCCTATACTCAGAGAAAAGGGCAAAGTTCCTGGGGTCCAGAGGGGATTTGGGAGGTGGAAAGGAGATGGAGAAGGCCTCAGGAGTCAAGCAGTTTTGGCAAGGGGTTATCAAAAGAGTGGCAGCTGGCCAGGCTGGGGATGGGGTGGAATGCAATCCTCTTAGACAGAGGAGAAGCAGCAAAACTCCAGAGCAGGGTGTGTCTGGTAGAAGGGAAATTCCTCCAAAGGCACGAGGAGTATCTACGGGGGCCACGGGTGGTGTGACTTAGCTTGGGAAGGACCTGCTCAGGTATGCTGTTTGGGTAGCAGGTAGGAACCAGTATGCTGGGAGGTGGTAAAGAGTTATATGAGGCCTGGTATCTGAGACAGCCTGAATTTACATCCTTCTCCTCAATGATGATTTTTTTTTTCTTTAACTTTGTGTGACACTGAGGATGCAACCTAGGGCTTTGCACCTGCTATACAAGCACTCTAGGTCTCACTATGTAGTTCAGACTGGCCTTAAACCACTTATCTTCTGTTTCAGCCTCTTGAGGGATGGGATCACAGCTATGCATCACCATGCCTCACTTCAAGGAAATCTTGATTTGATGATCAAATAGGAAAAGTTAAGGGAGATGATAGTTGATTCCCATTTCCTGCCCCTGAATTCAGATTTTGTAGGCCTCCAGTGGGCTTCAAGCATGTATCTTTTAATCAAAAGTTCCCAATGATCCCAATATGAATCTTGTTTTCAAGGCAGGAGTGGCAGATATGGTCCAGTCTTTCTCTCTCCCTCTCCTGTCGGTCATGGGGCTTGAACTCAGGACCTGAGTGCTGTACCTGAGCTTCTTTTGCTCAAGGCTCGCACTTTGAGCTACAGTGCAACTTCCAGTTTCCTGGTGGTTCATTGGAAATGAGAGTCTCATGGACTTTCCTGCCTGGCCTGGTTTTGAACTGTGATCCTCAAATCTCAGCCTGCTGAGTAGCTAGGATTACAGGCATGAGCTAACTGTGCACAGCTCCTGCTCACTTTTTAGGCTAGGAATTTTAGGCCCAGAGAGAGGAAGTGACCTGTTCAAGGGCACTCGCGAAAAGTCAGTGGCAGAATAAGGGATCTCCAATCTTGATTCTCACCAGCTCTTTCTTTCTTTCTTTTTGGTCCACCATGGGGCTTGAACTCTGGGCCTGGGCGCTGTCCCTCAGCTCTTCAGCTCAAGGCTAGCACCCTACCGCTTCAGCCACACCACGACTTACAGCCTTTTCTATTTATGTGGTGCTGAGGAATCAAACCTAGGGCCTCATGCATATGAGGCAAGCACTCCACCAGTGAGCCACCTTCCAGCTCCACCTGCTCTCTTGTAGGGACCAGGCCCTTCTCCCCTTTCCCCAGAGTTCTTCCAGCTTCTTCTGCTGCCTCCTTTCCTTCTGTCCTGGGCTCTCAGCCTGGGATTTGAGTCCTGCTAGAAATCTGGCTGCACTCTATTCTGAACAGATTAGTTATGTCTGTGGCCCACAGGGTCAGGTATAGAGCAGTAAACAGGATCTTGTACAATCCACCCCTTCTACCTCTTGGTTTCTAGCCTCTCTCTGTGTTCCTGTCTTTGCTTCCAGACTCTTGAGACGTCAGCCTACACACTCTTACAAGGTGATGCCATGGCTGGCTCTTAGGTTCTTTGAGAAAGATTTCACAAGCATTTAACATTTGATTTCCACGGTAAGCCCATAACAGTAGACTGCATTATCCCCCCACCCCGATTCAGAAACAAGCTCTTTGGTGAATCCACCAGAAGTCAGAGGGGCTGAGACTGGAGCCAATAGTCCTTTGGGAGTATGCCATGCTGCTCTGCCTTTTGCTCCCCTCCCTCCTGAGCCTTCCAGGTCAGTACCACCTTCATCCTTCTAGCTGGCTGAAATGTCACCATGCCACCAAAAGAACCCACTCTCAACTTTAAGTTTTACAGCCCTTGGCTAGCTCTTGGTGTATGTGTGTGGCCTTTCCCTGAAGCACAACCTCCTCTTTAACCCTGCTGACTGGGCAGGGACTAGCACTTGTGGAGACCTTGGAAGTCATTTGCAGAGAGGATTAATGATTAAATGAACGAATGAATGTATATATCATTGAACTGTCACTACCAGAGGGGTCCCCTACGTGGGACCATTAACACATAAGCAGAAATCCCAAATCTCTGGCAATATGGCACAAGCTCTCTGCCTCTGTCTGTCTGTCTGTCTGTCTGTCTCTCTCCCTCTCTCTTTCTTTCCACCCTGATTCTATTGCTAGCCACCTGTACAGCTCCCCTCTGCACAGGAGAGGACCTCTCTTTCCTCACTTTCCCCTCTTCCCCAGCAGTCCCTGCACATGCGCACATGTTGGACACTGAGACAGGAGGTGCTGAGCACAACAGATGGACTCCTGCTCTCTAGGACCTCCCAGCAGGGACAGGGAGGAGTGTGTGGGACTCAGGAAACAGAAGGGGCAGCAGAAGTTGGGTGAATGATGCAGAGGAGAGCAATGAGCAGGGCTGCACTGCCATACTGTGCAGGAGACTTTGCGGGCCCAGCCACAACATTTGTACTTTGTCTTGATCACCGCAGGCTGAGCTGTCAGGCTCGGTGGCGGTGCATTGTAAAACCAGATGACATTCACTGCTGTGACATCCTGGGGGCACCCTGCGGTCTGCTTGTTGCTGTCAGAGACACACAATGCTTCTTTTTGCTGTGACTGGAGCAGTAGATAGTAAAGGCCTCCCGAAAGGAACAAAAGCGCTGAGGAATGAAGGAAAAAAGGAAACGAGAGGCAGGTTTTGGATTTCCATGTGTGTTTTTCACTATGCATCCTTATTGGGGAGAGGACTTGGGTTTGCAGAAGGCAGCGGGCCTGAGGACTCATGAAGGTGCTTTTCTCGTGTTAACACCTGTACAATACCTGGCCTGAGAAGTGTTTCTCTGGTTAGGGAGATGGTGACGTTGTCTGGGGTCATATCTGGATGTCTCAGCATGGCTCAGGATCCAGGTGTAAAAGGGACCTAGTTTTAGGGATGAGCATTTCTGTGCACTCTGTAATCCCTTGAATGTAGTCTGATCTTTGGATGGCTTTTTTCACTTTTCACTCCCCACCGTTCCTGAGACATCCCTCCTTTGTAAGCTGTGAGCCTCAAGAGGGCAGGACCCATGGCTGCCTTTTCCCCTTAGGCCTCCCCAGGCACAAGGGATATGCCACAACAATTTCCTTCTCTGGCACTCCACACTCAAGTACTTCAAAGAGGCCCAAGTGAGGCTAAGGGTTTGGCTGTTCACCTTGAAAGCCACAGGGAGACTTGCTCCAGATCCAGTCAGCAGAAAGGGCTTTCAAGAGGGACACAGCTCACAAAGCCCAAGTTACCTGCACAATGTCAAGGATGGAGCTGGGATCTGGCCAGCTATGTCTGACTCCAGGGCCCGTGCTTTTTCTCCTTAGCCTGCTTCCTCCCTAAGGGTGAGAAGGAGTAATGCAGATCTGTGATGCATGTGCCTTTTCCCCTTGTCCAAGTGTTTCTGTGCCCTGGTCTGTGAGGACCAGATGGCTCATCACTGAAAAGCCAGCAGGTAGGGATAGGCTCCCACAGAGGAAGTAACAAAGCTGGGGTTTCCTCCTGAATCTCACTGTTGGGGATGATCTTAAGATGAACCCATACTGCCTGAATCAGATCTGTTTTCTGACCACCCCTCAGTACATTGGGACCTAGTTCAGAGAAGAAGATGACTAAGGAAACCTCTCTATAGATAATTAGTGGTTTTCAAACATCTAGGAAAAGGTTTTCTCCGTGTGCCAGGATGTTTGTCCTGGAAGCATTTCTTCTGCAGAATCCATTCTCAGTCATCTGCTTTAAGATGGATCCCCAGGAGGAGGGGGAAAGTGTGGGATTTTCTGTGTGGCCACATTGTCCCATCTCCATTTCTCAAGTCTAGAGGACTTATAGTTTCAGGTGGGCAGCTGACATCTCTCTCCTGAGACCTCAAGAAATTCCTTTGGGAATATAAAACCATAATTTCAAAGTCAAAGCGAAGAGGGAGGGGAGGGGGGAGAGAGAGAGAGAGAGACAGAGAGACAGAGAGAGAGACAGAGAGAGAGAGAGAGAGAGAACACTGAGTTGATGATTTCAACTACTTTGGGGACTGTTTGAGTGGCAGGAAGCAATTAGGGACTGTTTGTCCCCTGGTCAGATGCCCAGGGAATCCCTGTCTCTTCAATTCTGCCATCCATCCATTTTGTTTTGTTTTGGGGACTTGAATTTAGGACCTGGGTGCTGTTTCTTACCTTACTTTTTTCTCAAGGATGGTACTCTACAACTCCAGCCACAGATCCACCTTTGGTTATTTTTTTGTGGTCAATTGGAGGTAAGAGTCTCACGGGCTTTCCTATCCAGGCTGGTTTCAAACCTTATCACTCTTCAGCCACTGTCAGTCACACAGGGCTGATGGCTGAATGAACCTTGTTGTGTTTCTTGAAGCCCCTTCTTTTATTTGCCTGGCTCTCTGTCTATAGCAGCCCTCAGAATACCATGTTAGAAGACATCTCAAGGGACAGGAGGCCTCTCTGATGACTGTGGAGGCCCCTGATGTCTGCCATACCCTGACACAGGGCCTGGGCACTGTCCCTGAGCTCCTTTTGCTCAAGGCTAGTGATCCTACCACTTTGAGCCACAGCCCCACTTTTGATTTTCTCAGAAGTGGAGACTTTTCCTGCCCAGGCTGGCTTTGAATTGTCATCTTCAGATCTCAGCCTCCTGAGTAGCTAGGATTGCAGGCATAAGCCACTAGTGTCTGGCTTTTCTTTTTCTTATTTGTCCATAAGATGAGGCAAAATGGCTCCAATCAGCTTCCATCCATCAATTACCATCTTCTGAGGAGCCTGAGGTCCAGAACAGAATGACAAAAACAGCTATAGCAAGTAGGTAGGCTGGGCACTTGACATCAGCTTTTAATTTATCATTCAGATTTTTTTTTTGTCGGTCGTGGGGCTTGAACTCTGGGCTTGGGCACTGTCCCTCAACTCTTCAGCTCAAGGCGAGCGCTCTACCACTTGAGCTACAGCGCCACTCAGCTTTTAATTTAATTCCTAGTTGTCACCCTTGAGATAGGTCACACCTATTTCCATTTTTTGCATGGATATGCAACTTAGGCAAGTTTCTGCAGTCCCAGGTTTGCCAAACAGGTCCAAGTCCAGGTGTGTCTGTCCCAGCTCAAGCCCATCATTTTCCTTCTCTTCATACTCCTAGGGCAGGAGTGGTTTGAAAGGGAAGCTATGTGGCCCCACACATACCACACTCAGACCACTTCCTCCCATGTATCTTTCTCTTCCACTCAGCACAGCTCCCATGTTATTTTTTTCAAGACCCTTTTTCTGCAACTGGAGAAATTCCCCATATACTGTAGGTCTCAGCATACCTTGAATAGTATCCATAGGAGGTAAGGAGAGATTTTCTATGTGGTCATTGGTGATGGGTGGCTAACTGTCCCTTCTTCCCTGGGACTCTCATCTCTTACCCCTGGCCTGGGAAACCCCACCAAGCTTGTAGGGGAAAACACTGGGTTCTGAAGATAGGGATGGAGAGATGCATTGAGGCTGCTCTAGACAGGCCTCAGACGACCTGAGATGAAGCTCATCACTCTAGCCCTTGTGTGCCCCCTACTAGCTGCAACATGGCCATAGGTATGAATAGCATGAGCTTGTCCCTCCAGGTAGGAAAGACACAGAGGCTGGAGCTCTGGGGTCAGGGTCCGGCTCACCTTGAACTTTGCTGACTCAGAGGGGGAAGAGATGGGCTGAGGGGAGAGGGGAATTATAGAAGGGTGATATGGGAAATGGAGATATCAGCTCTGCCTAGACCAGACCTTGTAAGACCTCTAAAGGCTCGTGTGAGGTGGTTTGAGTCAAACTGGGGCCCCCTGAGATCCAGAGGAGTGACTGGTTCTTATCTCCTCAGTGTGACAGATGGCAGGTGGAATCTAAAGATAGGATGGGGGGGGGTAGGGGCTTCAATTAGTTAGCTAAGCCATTTCATCTCTCCCAAATGAGTTTCTCTATTGGAAAAATGGCGTTGGTAAAGGCCTTCTTCTGGCCATTGGAAGAATACTGACCTAGGAATGGACATGGAAAGGGTTTTGTGAAGAGTAAACTAGGAGAAAAGAGTTAGGATTGGAATACAAGGTTATCGAGAGTAAGAGCTGGGCAGGGGGGATTGTACAAAGCAGCAGAGGGAGATTAGGTGCCCCCCAAGAGCAGAGAACTGGGGAAGGAAGGGACCAGAGAGATTAGAAGGGGAGCTGGCTAGCTCTTGAGTACCCTTCCCTTGAGTTTTTTGAGATCCTTGTGAAGTTCCTTAGCTGTCCCCAGACCTGGGCCTCTGGGGCACAGGGTCCTGGGCACATCAGCCTGATAGAACCTGCATCTTGGGATGGTACACATATGGTAGAATGCCAAACCTGTCAGAAACCAGGATCTAAAGGTTCCTACTTCATGGGTAGAAAGTCTGGGTTAGCACTTTTGGGCATTTACCCAAATGATCATAAACAAGGCCATACTAAAGCTACCAGCACAACTACGTTTATCGCAGCATTATTTACCATAGCTAAGATATGCAACCAACCCAGATGCCCCTCAGTAGATGAATGGATCAAGAAAATGTAATACACACACACACACACACACACACACACACACACACACACACACACACATACACACTGGAATTCTATGCCTCCATCAGAAAGAATGACATTGCCCCCTTTGTTAGGAAATGGAAAGACTTGGAAAAAATTATATTAAGTAAAGTAAGCCAGGCCCAAAGAAACATAGGTCCCATGGTTTCCCTTATTTGCAATATCTAGTGCATGTAGGACAAGCAGAAAAAGCCAAGAACTATGTACATATGACCATATAAGATGATGTTAAGTGAAATGAACCCCAAGATAGGGACACAAATATCTTTTTTCTTTCTTGCTATTGTTTCTAATGTATTTATAATGTACTATGCCATTTTTTTTGTTTCATTGTATGTTCCTTCCCTAAGGTATAACCCCTGTTTTCACTGTATTTGATGTTGGTGCCCTGCATCTTGTATATACACTTCTCTAATTCGGGGAGGGGAAGGGATAAAACAGAATGCTTAAATAAGGATACAGGTTGACCCATTGTAACAATGAGACGTACAAAACACTATGTTGAAAATGAACTTTACAACTTTGGTCGGGGGGAGGAGGGTAGTCGTGGAGGTGGGAGAGGAGGAATGGTAAGAGGAAAACAAAGGAAGAGGCAACAATGCCCAATAGGAAATGTACTCATTACCTTGCTCATGTAACAGTAACCCCTCTGTACCGCATTTTTACAGTAAAAAACATACAAAAACAAAAAGAAAGTCTGGGTTACTGGTTGGGTTCAGTATCACAAGCAGTCAGTTGGTTTGTGTCTGAATCCCAGTCTTGTGATTTTTCTCCTAACCCTGGAACTGAGTGACTGCTGAGACAGGACTGGTGCTGAAGCACTCTGGATATGGTTGGAAAACCTAGGCTGATAATGGGAGAGACTTTGTGTTGTATATGTGTGTGAGTGTGGATCATTCTGTGAGAGCTAGGAATGGATGCACACTTTATTTTGTGCCCGTCTTCTAGTGCACATGTCCACTGCCCACTTCTCATTTGTGTGGAAAAGGATCACCCTGAATAAAACCCAGTATGACAATTGCACCAGCGCCAACTGCTCCTACAAGGCTGTGATATGAATGAGGGTTCCTCCTCCCGGCTTTGTCCACGCTGGTGGGAATGAGAATAACAGACACTAGATGGCACCATACCACCAGAATAAGATTTTTGAACCCAGAGAGCAAGATGGCCAAAACCTGGGTGCAGAGCCACGCTTGGGCGGCAGGAGGACCCCATACGCTCTTCAGCAGATGGCTTTGGAAAGATGTACCTGCTCCTCTGCAGCAGTTTCCTGGAACTCCAACGGTGTCAGTGATCACTTCCTAGTACTACAGGCCTGCAGGAAGTGATGGTCTAACAAAAACACCAGGCATTGTGGTGCAGCAGATAGAGCTAGGTTGTCTTGGTTAGTTCCTGACCACCTCTGTGTTTGTCAGCCAATTGGCTTGATCTTGGGCTGGGCGATCTAATCTCTGTTCCTGGCCTCTCTTATCTTTGAAATAGAATAAGTGCAGGGTGATTATGAGCCTCTAGGAGATAGCTTGCACGTACCAGTCAGCATGCTAATACATGTTTCTGTGAGGTACCAATGGGATGTGCAGGAAGGTTTAAGATCACGCCAATGAGTAAGAGGCAGAGCTGGTCTAGGGAGTGGAAAGTAGCCAAATTAGAAAGTGAGTTGACAGGAAAAGAAGCAAACACATACACACGGAAGCAACAAGTGAGAAAGGCACAGAAATATGCTAAGTACTGATGTGTAAGTAAGAAATCTTGGGAGGTTCTCTAATTTTTCATACAAGCTAATCATCAGGACATCTGCCAGGTCTTCTGATAACACAGAATGGAAATCTCCAGGTTAGAGGTCTAGGGAGCTGAGTTAGCTAGCAGGGCTCTGGGTTTCCCTCCCCCCCTTCTGTCCAGTGTGCGGGCCACACATCTAATACAGTGACCTCAATGGCAGAGGGGACAGGGAAGCCCAGAGAGAAGACTTAGAGGCACCCAGCAGCACAGAAGTAGAGACGAGACTTGTGCTTGGTGGGTGACTCAAAACTCAATCCTCTCTCGTGTCATCTGTTCACAGATTCAGGCAGAGACAGAGGACGCAGTGTCTGGGATACAGATAGATCAATGGGTTCAATCTTACTTGAACAAGATGAAACCTTGCCTGCCAAAGTGAAGAGGAGCTATTCCTGTCCACTCTGCCCGAGACCATGGCAGCTCCCCTTGACCCCTGTACCAATTCTTCTGCCCAATTGCTTTGCTGGGTCATGGAGCATGGACTCTGTTTTCTTTCTTTCAATTTTATTTTGAGTCAAGGTCTATATAGCGGAGGCTGACCTAAAAATGGCCATATAGCCCAAATCTGGCCTCAAACTCACAATCCTCTTGATTCAGCCTCTGGGGGTGATGGGATTACAGTACTTACCACTAGTGGTCTCTCTCTACTTATATCTCTGATATAAGTAGCACTTTATATCTGTTTAAATGCAGAATCTTCAACTCCTGTTCTCTGGTGTCTTGGATTCCACAGGGGTTTGAGGGGTGGAGGTACCAACTTGATAGGTACTAGGGATGGAGGACAAATATTGGAGGGCTGGGGAGGAAGAGAAGGACACATCGGACTTGGTGCCAAAGGACCTGACTGCTGTCAACAGAAGCCAATAAATGACTCAGTGCTTCTCAGTGCTGCATTTTCCCTGGAGTAAGTGCTGACTTAGGCTGTGGTATAGCACTTTGCCTCTGGGGCTCGCAGACACAGGAGGTACAGTGAGGTAGTAAGTTGGGCCCAGGGTCTAAACAGAATATAGAATTGTTTCACTTCCTGCCCTGCCCAGAGAGCTCAAAGGGTGAAGTTCTTGAATGCTTTAGCAGAAAGGGAGTCTTGTGACAATGCCTGAGTCTTGTGAGATGAGCTGATCAAAGGCTAGGGAGGAATAGATAGAAAGTGAGACCCAGATCTAGCATGAGTGCCCAGGGCTTCCACCCGGTGGGCCCTCTGGGGTCCTGAGATTCCCAGAGTGCTCCTGATACCTGGTGATGCTGTGTGCATCCCATCGATACTGGGACAGGCCCTTCTCTGCTTGGAACAGCCCTGGTATGCTGGGGCACTCCCTGGTGGGCACTAAGTCTGGTAGAATGTCAGCCCAGCCCGGCCAGAGGCATGAGTGTCAAGAAGAACAGAAGACCCCAGGTGGACAGAAAGGAGGAGGAGGCACTATCTTTCACAAGGGACCCTTGCAGACCCCAGTTTGGGTGATGTGTGATTTGAGCAGAATGATAGGGAAGGGGAGGGAACGCTGGGTCTTGGGATTGGCACTCATTTACAAGCCAACTTGGTAGCTTTAGGAAGAAGGATTTTTGCTTATGTCTCCAGCCTCCTCCTCCTCCTCCTCCTCCACTTTCTCCTCCTCCTCTTCCTCCACTTCCTCCTCCTCCTCCTCCTCCTGTCCTTCTCCTCCTCCTCCTCCTTGTCCTCCTCCTCATTCTCCTCTTCCTCCTCCTCCTGTTCTCTTCCTTCTCCTCCTCCTCCTCCTTGTCCTCTTCCTCTTCCTCCTCTTCCTCTGCCTCCTCTTCTTCTTTTTCTTCTTTCTTCCTCCCTCCTCCTCTTCCTCCCTCCTCCTTTTCCTCCCTCCTCCTCCTTCTCTTCCTTCTTCTTCTTCTTCTTCTTCTTCTTCTTCTTCTTCTTCTTCTTCTTCTTCTTCTTCTTCTTCTTCTTCTTCTTCTTCTTCTTCTTCTTCTTC